>NW_026526810.1:132394660-132522160 GCF_024362965.1 Panthera pardus | reverse complement strand
GGCGTGGCAACAAAAAAACATTTCTAGAAATTGCCAAATGCACCCCTGTTAGGACTTCCTGCCCTTATATGCAGATGGCTAGTGACTTCAGACATGGACTTTCAAAATTACTGTCCCTCCATATCAACAGCAATCCTTTAATGTGGGGGAGTACCAGATGCTGTCTGTGGCACCGAAGTCCTGAACGACAAGCCCAGGGGCTTCACGTGGTCTTTACTGAGCCAGAGAGACAGGGGACCAGAGAGCAGTTTTGGAGAAGGGAGCCGGTAACCCAGGCACGATGGCAGGGATGTGCGAACGGCACTGAGACTTTTTGGCCCCTCCGTTGTTCCTGGTTTCTTCTGGTAAATATCAGCAGGCTCCGATGATCCCAGGGAGGCGGGCGCTGCTTCTCCTCCCACACGGGCTGGTTACCAGGGACTGTGTCAGAGTGAAAGTGGGTCTCCATTTTGGCCTGAACCTACCAAACCTTTCTGAGCACAGGGGCAAGAAGGATGCGCAGAACTGGTTTCTGAGAGGTCAGTGATGTGGCTCTTAGGAGACAAGAGGCACGGCGTGTTCTGGAAGCGGCATCGGCTAACTCCAGACTGACAGGGGGGCAGGCTCCTGTGTGATGTGGGTTCAGGACCCAAAGCCTGTGGATTTAACGGCAGTCTGCTGTTCCAGATGCCAGGGTAAGCCTGCAGCTAAGTTCATAGACCTAGTTTGTTCCCATGCACCAGTGTCCTGACAGTCTTTCTAGCAGCCACCTTTCTCAAATGCCTTCCTTTGCCACAAAGTAAAGTCACCTGTGACTTCTTCATGCTGCCCAGCAAATACTAGCAAAGCACATTTACATAGTAATACTTAAGTACCAACTGCTCCTGGAGGGAAGAATAGAGCAAGCTTACTCACAAATGCATCTCGCTGTTTATATCTAGGTATCTTCGGTAAATGACAGACAATCTGCTTTTGGGGGTACAGTTTGTTTCCAGAAAGTGGGGTATTTTAGACCCCTTTACGTGTGTGCCAAGGAAGCTCGGGGACCTCAGATGACACGTCCACGGTGACAGGGCTTGAGAAATGGCTGATTAGGCACTGGGCACCCCTACCTCACCCTACCACTCACTTCCAAATGCCTTGACTGTCTTTGGCACTAATAAAATCATCAGGACTGTCACAGGCATGGAGAGAGGCATGGATTAGTGCCCGCCCTCCTCCTCCTCCTCCAAGGAGGACGCCTCTCATGTGGGCGTCCACATTTAATTATTACACTTATAATCTTTTCCCGTATGTAACATTTATCTCTTCGAGACATGGTTGGGTGGTCACACACACGATATTTCCCGCTTAATGTATTTTCATTTCCCCACTCTCTGGGAAAAAAAAAAATGTTATTATGGGATTTTGCTGTATTTGGCCAAATATTGGGTTTATTGAAATGCATCATGTTTCCCTGACAGGCTGATCAGTTGTAGGGGCCGGACGGGCACATTCATCCAAATTGAAAACAGGCATTGTTTACCCAAGAGTTTGGAAGGCGGGTTCTCACACATCAGAAGCAGGAGCTAAATGGAACTGGGGTGAAAGACCCCTTGTGGTTTCCATGAAGCCACACGATCATCATGCTTCTTTTCTTTACTTGGAGGCTTGAGTGAAGCTGCTTTATCTGAGTTTGTGGTTGTTGTCGTTGTCTTTCTTAGCTTTCTCTACTTGTAATTACATTATTTTGGGGGGTATGCCTTCAGAGTTCCAAGTGCCAGCCAAAACATCTTTAAATGACACATTTTACGAGCATCGATGGGTTTACAGTTAACCATGTTCATTTTAGAAGTCTGGTCAAAGTATATCCTCTCATCCTGAAACCCAAGACACCAAGTCAAAGAGAAGAATGACGGGGACTGTAGACGCCATGATTTTTCTTCGTTTGTTCGTTTTTTGGTTTTGGGTTTTGTTTTTCTCCCGCTGTCTGAGACCATGAGGATGAACTAACCGTGATCAGCTTCTGTTTGTCACCAGGCATGTTGCTACTCAGTCAGCAGGCAGTGGTAGAAGGGAAGTCTCCCCCTGAAGCAGAGGAGATGCCCCAGAGAGGCAGCCGTGGAGAGTGGAGGAACAGAGGGCAGGGAGCAAAGGGACGTGGGGATTGGTTCTGTGTCTGCCAATGACTTACTAGGTGACTTTTGCTCACGGATTCCGGCTTTTCTCCTCATGAGGCTTAGCCTTGATCAGACCCTGAATACTGGACCCGGCTTTCTGCCTTTGTAACATGGAAATTAGAATTCCTCCCTCAGTAGATTCTTATAAGGACTTTTTTTAAGTTTATCTATTTATTTTGAGAGAGGGAGAGGGAGAAAGTGGGGGAGGGGCAGAGAGAGGGGCAGAGAGAGAATCCCACGCATGCTCCGCACTGTCAGCTCAGAGCCCGACATAGGGCTTGAACTCGCGAACCGCGAGATCATGACCTGACTCGAAGCCAAGAATTAGGTGCTCAACCAGCTGAGCCACCCAGGCACCCCAGATTCCTATAAGAATTAAAGGATGTTTCAACTCAAATCTTAACCCCAAGGCCATTCTCTGGGTATTGTCCCAGAAGACTCTTAAAAGATCATTGTGCCGTGTAAATGAGTTTGAGCTGAATTACTGTAAATTACCTCCAACCTTGTGGTTCCCCTGCCTAATGGCCTCCGAAGGCTCACCATTGTTCAGAAGGCAGGCCCATCCAGTTAGGGTCTGTGAGAGTTGCGGTGGCCCAGAAATATGATTTCCTTCTGCCCTCACACAAGATTGATCTGGAAGGTTGGGGAGGCCATGGCTCTGCACGTCCGGAGAGCTTTCTTAGGTGTAAACGATCTGCAGAACATCTTCGTGAAATGTGCTTCCTGAACAAAATGCTCATGCATCTTGCACGGAATCCAAAGTCTCCCATGACCTGACCCAGCGGTGCCTTCGCCTTGACTCCCTCCCACATCCCTACTCGGCTCATGCTTCCTTCCTCACTCAGCTCTGTTCTCCTTCCCAGGATGTGCTCAGACCTTCCACACTTACTGCTTTTGTTACAAGCATGGAGATCACTCCTCCCCACACCTGCCCTCAACATTTAAAACCCTTATCAGATACAATTGCATCTTGGAAGCTCCCACACCCTAAAATCACCCCTACATTCAGGTTCCTCTCTTACCATGACCACTCTTTCTGTTGTGATGTGTGTTATACAGCATTGCAATCACTTGTAGGGGTAAAAGGTCCTTTTTTTAATTTAATTTTGTTTTGTTTTATTTTATTTTATTTTATTTTATTTTATTTTTTATTTTATTTTATTTTATTTTATTTTATTTTATTTTATTTAAATCAACCTGGATTCGGCACTTGTTAGATTAAACGAACAGTCTTGTTTACATTGTATCTCGGGGACTTGGTGACTCGGTGGATGAGAGCGGCCTTAGGGGGCGATCCTGGGACTCTCGCTATCACTTACAATATGGTTTCCCTGGGGAAAAAGGACAAATGCATTCTGAGTCTCAACTCTTCCCACCAGGTAAGCCCATCTCCCCTTCTCCTCTGACCCTGGCAATCGGCACCACCCCCTCAATGCCTTCACATCATGAGTGGCAGACAGAAATGATGCTCTGGTCCCCACAGCTATGCAGGACATAGCATCAGGGCGGAGGGTGACAGCCAGCCAGAGAGAGAGAGAGAGGGTAAGAAGGTAGCAAACATGGAAAGTTTAGATTTTCCTGGTCCATTTGGTATCTCTACTCCTGAGCTGGAAGAGGAACCTCTTTCTAGTAACGGTTCGCCAGTTTTCCAAATGGGTGAGCTAAAGACGAAAGTGATCCAGTGAGGGATGGGGAAGAAGTCGGAAAACCTCGTTGAGCGTCCACCCTCTCTGTGTCAGGCGGCTTGGGGCTGTGTATACAACATTATAGTGAAGCTTTGAAATGCCCTAGGCAGTAGGCCTCTTACCCCCATTCTGTGGAAGAAAACCTTGAGGCTCTTCAGAGATAAAGGAACCCGCTCCAATGTCACCCGTGTCTAAATGGGCTTGCACTAGAAACTTCCTCCTACCCTTTCTAGTCTGTACCCGCTACTTTGACTTAGGAAGTAGACACTCAACGAGGTGCCTGGGTGGCTCAGTCGGTTAAGCGTCTGACTTCGGCTCACCATCTCGGGTTTGTGGGTTCGAGCCCCACGTCGGGCTCTGTGCTGACGGCTCGGATCCTGGAGCCTGCTTCGGATTCTGTGTCTCCCTCTCCCTCTTCCCCTCCCCTGCTCATGCTCATGCTCTGTCTCAAAAATAAATAAAAAAAAAAATTAAAGAAAAACACAGCGTCTTTCGGGGTGTCTGGGTGGCTCAGTCACTTAAGCATCAGGCTCAGGTCATGATCTCACGGTTTGTGAGTTGGAGCCCCCTGTGCTGACAGTGCAGAGTCCGCTTGGGATTCTCTCTCTCCCTCTCTCTCTGCCCCTCCCCCACTTGTGGGAGCTTGCACACTTTCTCTCAAAATAAGCAAATAAACTACAAAAAAAGGGACAAGCTCTTTATCCTGGGATTCCCGGGGATCAGGATGGCTCCTGGCATTAGTAGGTGCTCAGTAAATGTTTGATGAAGAAAAAAAATGAATAACACAGCATGTGTTAACCATAAGTGTCACTGAATTTCAAACTATGACTTCAGCACCACGGGCTGTGCAGATAGATGGAGTTAATTTGTGATGATACGGAGACACCATTTTCTTTTCATTAAAGTCTGCATCTGGTGCCTTTGTAGCCTGTATTAAATGCCATTTGTCATGCTATGGTCTTAGAAGGGCCCCCGGACTCTGGTCCCATGAAACAAACTCTGCCCCCCACATGTCCGTGTGCTGTCATGACAGGCGATTAAAGCTAGATGGGCCCTTCAAATGAATCAGCTCCAAACCTCTCATTTTACGTGTGGGGAAACTGAGGCTGAGAGAGTACACGTGATTTATGCGTGGCCACACGGTCCCACCCTATTCCTGTCTGTTCTTAGTTTTGTTTTTTTGTTTTTGTTTTTTTCCTCCTCTGCTTTGACAGGGAACAAAAGATCCGAATTTCCACAGGGAAAGGAAGACGCGAGGCAGAGTCATCTATTTCCGTGCGAGGCGCAGGGCTAGAAATTTTACACACGTGGTCTCATTTATCCCCGCAATAACTCAGAAGGGTGGCACCGTCTTTCCAGGGCACAGATGAACAAAGGGACACACGGAGTGGTTCCACCCAGGCCTCACACCTGCTACGAGGTTAAACTCCGGTCTCGCCCACCCTCAAACCCATTCTCTTCCCTCGGCTGCTACCTCTCGCCGAGCCGTGTTTCTGAGAGACGGAGCTGGGAAGACGATCTGTTCCTTAAAGATCCCAGTGGCTCCCATCCGCTGCAGAAGACGATCCAAACTTGGGGTTGGCATTCAAGGCCCTCACAGTCAGCGCCCGGTGGTCTCGCTCAGCTCTGCCTTCTCCACACCACCCTGGCACATTGTTGCCGTGCCAGTCGGGCTTCCACTCCGGCCTCTCCTGGACCCTTGGGCTTGTGCACGTGCTGCTCTCCCATCCTGCCACTCTGGCGCCTTCCTTCTCCACCCAAGAGCGTCCTTATCTTTCTCTTCACCATCAACTCGGGGGGTGGAGCCCTGTCCCAGAGGCACCTCTCCAGCATAATTAATGTAACACCATCTGCTTTGCTCAGGATGGTTGGTTGTATATACGCGGCGAGACTTTCCCAATTGAATGCCGATGATCGTTTTATGTGTGTGCTTCTCCGTGATGCGGTAGCTTCAAGAAGACGGGGGGCATGTGATATTCATCCGTGGAACCTATGAAGCCCTTACCCCATTAGCACATAGTCGTTGTCCCCTGGCCCACTGCATCTTTCCAGCTTTCCGCAGTTAACCTTAGCACTCATCACTGGTGATCATTTCCAGTTAGCAGAACTGCTTTTCTTAGAGACTTCATGGAGTGGGTATGGCCACCCTATTGTCCCCACTTAGGAGATGAGTCAAGAGGGGCCCTCCTTGTTGAAGGTCACAAATGTAGACAGAGGAAACGCTGTGGACCCTGCCTCCAGTTTCGTATGTCAGTTTCAGCCCTCTTTCCAGAAGCGTTCAGCTGCTGGAAGAAGGCCCCCCTCCCCTGCCGACCCCGTTTTTGAGAGATGAAAAATTATATTCACTATTGTCCTAAAGTGGTTTTCATTTCTGATTACTTAATTTGCCCAGCGTTGGCTTTAACTGGTTTGCCACGGCAGGCTGTAGATGTTTGCGGTTGACTTTTTGACATTATAACACTTTTGTACAAAGGAAGCTACAGAAAGCAACAATGAAAACATTTACTAAGTATGTTTATAATCAAATATATCCCTCGGTAATTTAATTTGGAGGAAGCGGAGAGCCCGGCATTACAAACAGAGGGCTCGTTAATAATTCATAAGTCCTGAAACAGGGAAAGCTGGAACGAAGATTCAGACTCAGGCCACGACTGGCTGTTCCCTTCTGAGCCCACTGGCGCCCAGTGAGGGAGGCCTGGGGTAATCAGGTAACGGGAGCCCTCCCATGACTTCGCGTTGGTGGGTTTAAACAATATTCCTAGGAGACTGGGGTTCGAGGGGTCAGACTCAGGGGTGAGGCCAGGGAGGGGTGGGGTGAGGGCTACTGAACAGGCCCCGTCACCACCCCGCCCGTGGGCCACCGGCTCTGAGAGATGCACGTTGGAGCAAAGGATTTGGCCTGTGCAGCTATGGGGCTGGTGTCCGAAAGTCAAGGCCTTTGCCTTTTCCGGGACCTTTGTCGTCAGACGTCTGGGAGGCAAATGATGAACACCGAAGGAATGGAAATAGGTGAAGCACCTTCCGTTCTGCCCCTGCCTCCAACCGGCCAAGCTTCAGCCCAGAAGCACACTCCGGGCTGCAGTGCGCAAACATTCCCATGCACACCCACCCTCCCCTGAGAGTCTCCCCAGCAGTCACGAGAGGCTAGCCACGCTGCCACTGGCAGCGGCCATCCTGGGTTGGTGGGGGTGGGGGGAGCCCCAGAGCGGCCGTGGCCTGATTCAATCCCAGCCCAGATCTGGGGTGCAGATGAGAGGACAAGCACACGATCCCCTCCTGGGAGTGCGTCCACGGCAAAGAGAAGAGGCAGGCGTGGTCTCACATTTGCACACATCCCAGATTGTTTCACCGTCTAAAGGGCGGGAGCAAGAGGCTTGGCCAGATTCTCCGGCACTTGGTCACTTAAGGAATCGCAAAGAGCTTAGGAGAGAAACGGGCAGAGGCTGCGAGCAGGTGGTTTACGGATGTCTTTTAAGCGTCGGGAGACACGCAGACTTTATTCGCCATGAGAGAAGTGCAAATCGCCGCTCTTGTGAGATATTTTCATCCGTCGGGTGGGCAGAGACCGAGGGGTCTCACGAAACACGACGCAGGCAGAAGGTGGGAGCTGCGGGCAGGATTTCATCACCCCCGGGGAGCACAGGGGACGGGCGGGCCACCGGGGCAGCGCGTGCAACACCAACGCTCACACTTGTCGCAGCGATGTTGTGGCGTAAAAATGAGTGTGAAGCCAGCTGAGTGTGGAATCAAACCGCAGCGAATGCCCTAGATTCTCACGAGTGGGATCGTGTTAGACACGTATGCACACACACACCGAATAGTGGACAGGTTTTAAAAAGAATGAAGACATGAGTATTTCAGTCTCCGTGGCTTCTCTGTGTATAGACACATACATATCACATATACCTGTCTTTCCTTCCACATGCAAGTATATGCGTGTATGTTTACACGGCCTAAGTCTATACGTGTGCACGTATATAGCCACACAGACACACACAGCAGGCCGAAATGGAATGTTCCGCCTGTTGAAAAGTAGACTAGTGGCGCCTGGGGGGCTCAGCTGGTTAAGCATCCGACTTCGGCTCAGGTCACCATCTCACGGTTCGTGGGTTCGAGCCCCGTGTCCGGCTCTGTGCTGACCGCTGGGAGCCTGGAGCCTGCTTCCGATTCTGTGTCTCCTTCTCTCTCTCTGCCCACCCCCCCACCACTCACGCTCGGTCTCTGTCTCTCCCTCTCTCAACAATAAATAAACATTAAAAAAAAAAAAAAAAGGAAAGTGGATTCGAGATTAGTTCAGGGGTACAGGTGCCTGGTACGTTCCCACCTGTGTAAAAATAACTCAAAAAACATATGTGTGCACACCCTCATGCCTGGTTTCCATCCAGTTGCAAAGAGCTACAGAAATCGAGGGCAGCGAGGTATCACTGCCGTATTAACTGTTGATTACAGTTACCTATTTAAACATGAGTGTTTGAAGCTTCAATTGGAATCCCCATGAAAAGAAATGTTATGCAAATAAAATTCAGGTCCCCCCTTATCTGTTTGAAGATAACCCACATCCCCAAAAGTAAGTGTTTTCTTTCTGAGTTGACTTTTATATTCTTCGTTTTTTTTGTTTTTGTCCTTTACATGCCCTGGGTTTTCAGGCTGTCTGCAGCTCGTCACTCCTCTTGAGGATTCTCTCCTGCGTGTCCTCTGTGAAGCTCGGTGTTCAGAATGCAGTACAAAATGCCAAGTGGGCCCGGGCTGGCCCAGGCTAGAGCACAGCTGTCACCTCCCTTTCTGGAGACGCTATCTCTGTTAATATAGCCCGAGAACACAAAGTGCTGCGAGCCGTGCGATTACCGTGTGAATAGACTCTAAATGTGAACTAAGATACCAAGTAATATTCCTAACTCGCCCCTGGGTCTTGTCTACTATCTTGTCTCGGTACAGTTGGTCCCTAGGACCCAAGACTGGAGCCTTACTTGACTCAGACATGCTTTCAACTTCCTCGCTTAGAACTGTTTTCCCCCCACATTCCTTGTCCCCTCCCTTGCTCCATTTCAGCCACAGCCCCTCACTACGCCTCCCCTACTTCCAAAGCAGATGTGTCCTGGCTGAGCCTTGACTGTGACACGTGTACGTATTTTTTTTTTTTACCCTGTGTCACCAATGGTACCATCAGGGCGCCTCTTTCAATAAGATGCTGATTGGTCGAAAATGGCTTCCAGGAACTCAGCCTTTGTTTTGTAAAAACATTATCGCCACATTGTATAACACTTTAGAAATGTTTCAAATTTAGGCTGGCTGGTGATTTAGCAGACTAGGGGCTAGCATATGGAATCTGCTACGCTCACCAGGCTGTGGTTTTGTTGTCGGCACCACGAGGCAAGCCAAGATTAGCAACCCCAGCGACCTTCTCACATCTGAGCTGGCCAGGTCACCAGGTGTGCTTACCTCCTGGGACCAGGGGCCAAAGTCTTGTGGGCAATGGGAGAGAAAAAAAGGCAGATATCCTAAGGCAATAGGTTTCTAGTAAGTTTGGCCTTTTTTTCTTTTCTTTTCCTTTCCTTTCCTTTCCTTTCTTTTCCTTTCCTTTCCTTCCCTTCCCTTCCCTTCCCTTCCCTTCCCTTCCCTTCCCTTCCCTTCCCTTCCCTTCCTTTCCCTTCCCTTTCCTTTCCCTTTTCTTTCTTTCTTTCTTTCTTTCTTTCTTTCTTTCTTTCTTTCTTTCCTTTTCTTTCTCTCTCTCTCCCTCCCTCCCTCCGTCCCTTCTTCTCTTCCTTCCTTCCCTTCCCACCCCTCCCCTCCCCTCCCCTCCCCTTCCCTCTCCCTTTCCTTTCCTTTCCTTTCCCTTCCCTTTCCTTAACATCTACACTGTGCCAGGGACAAAGCTCTTTAAGGTATATAAGTCCCAGGTCCTGCCCTCAAAATCTCTGTTCGTGGTCTAGTCAAGAAGACAAGAAAGGTGACACAATTTGCAGCTCAGTTTGAGTATTGCAAGGTGTGGGGAGGGTACTTGGGAATGAGGGTTTGAGAAGATAGTTGTTTTGAACGTAGAATCTTCTCCTCAGTATATTTACTAAATGAGTGTTTATTAATTTTTTTAAATGTTTATTTATTTTTTAGAGAGACACAGAGACAGAGCACGAGCAGGGGAGGGGCAGAGGGAAAGGGACACAGAACGTGAAGCAGGCTCCCGGCTCTGAGCTGTCAGCCCAGAGCCCGATGTGGGGCTTGAACTCACAAACTGTGAGATCATGACATGAGCTCAAGTCGGACACTCAACTGACTGAGCCACCCAGGCGCCCCTAATGTTTCTTTATGTTTGAGAGAGAGAGAGAGAGAGAGAGAGCACGAGTAGGTGAGGGGCAGAGAGAGAGGGGGACAGAGGATCTGAAGCAGGCTCTGTGCTGACAGCAGAGAGCCCGATGTGGGGATCAAACTCATGAACTGTGTGTGTGTGTGTGTGTGTGTGTGTGTGTGTGAGAGAGAGAGAGAGAGAGAGAGAGATTGAGAATGCACAAGCGAGGGAGAGGCAGAGAGGGAGACATAGAATCTGAAGCAGGCTCCAGCCTCTGAGCTGTCAGCACAGAGCCTGACGCGGGGCTCAAACCCAAGAACTGTGAGATCATGAGCTGAGCGGAAGTCGGACGCTCAACTGACCGAGCCCCCCAGGCGCCCCGGGGATGTTTTACTTTCCACCGCGATGCAACCTGGGCGCTTTTGCAACAAAAACAGTGGCGGAAACCCAACAGCAGTGGGGAGCCCCCACCTGCTGCAGAGACGAATCTGGTGGTCGTGGTGGGGGGGGGAGGAGGTTGTCAGATCCGTGACCTTAAGGGCCCGTCCCTTCCATTTGTTCCACCTGCCCCACGCACTCCACAGTAGATGGCCAGAAGGACATTTGCCAAAGGGGTTTGTAGGGAATGACAGCACCCGGGACGGGAGCATTTCGCTGGGAGCCCGCGGAGATGGCCGTGCCGGGAATGGGTTCCTGGGGCTCAGAGCTGGGACAGGGGCCACCACCCACCCAGGGGGGCCTGAGAAGGTGGGTGAAAGAACAGGCTCCATCAAAGCTAGGAAACCACAATCCTACCTCGGGGGGTGGTGGGGGTGGTGGTGGCACAGCTGCTTTGTAATGCTCCCCTCCCCGCACCCAGCTTCTGACAGCTCTTTTCCATCCGCTAAATCCGCAAGAGAAAAGGACTCCGGTCTACCTTCTGCGGTCTCCTCACGCCTCGTAAGAATCCAGCAAATACATGTTGAGTAAATGAGCGCAGGGACGAACTGCCAAGAAGCAGGAGGGGGCGGGGGGAGAGGGATCAGGCTGAGACCTGGACGAGGAGCCAGAGCAGAGGTGTGGGGCCCGCGGCCGCCGTGGATGCCGGGGTCCCCGGCTCCCTGTGATCCGGGACGGGCTCCGCGTGGCCAAGCCGGCGGGCGCCCCCGTGGAACCCGGGGATGCCCCTGCTTCTGTGGGGCCTGCTCTCCTCAGAAGGGAGGCGGCAGGTCTGGAGGGAAGCGGACCTTCTTTAAGGGAGTGGCGCTCTGGCAGCCTCGTGTTTACTGGAAGTCGAGCAAAGTGACACCGTCAGAACAGAGTGGAAATTAGAGAGAAGGGCCGGTTCGGAGTTGGAGGGGAGAGCGTCCCACAGCGGCTCAAGCCAATAATGCCTCTATTCAGATGCCATTAGTGGGTCTGGCAGTGGTGCTCGCCATTGACTTCAGAGGACCAGGGCATGAAGGGAGGCCGATGCTAATTTGCACATAAGGAAACGCTTTTTCTCGCCGTGGATGGCTCTGTTGTGGACAGATAGAATTAGCAAGAACTTCGAAGTCGCGAAGGCAAACACATCAAAAGAGAAAGAAAGAGAGAGAAAGAAAAAAAGAAAGAAAAAAAAGGAAGAAAAGAAAAGAGAAAGAAAGAGAGAGAGAAAGAAAAAAGAAAGAAAAAAAAAGAAAGAAAGAAAAGAGAAAGAAAGCAAGCCTCTCTTTTCTTTCCCACTTTTGCTTCCCGTTGGCCTCTCTCCCTCTTCCTTCCTGCGTTCTTTTCTACCATTTCCCTGTCCTCTCTTTTTCCTTTTGCCCTTTCCCTTGTGAGAACCTTCTGACCGCGTGAGAGTAAATAAAATTGCCCCAGAATGGCTCCTGGCATTAATAATGCATCGATCATATTTCAATTGCAAATCCTTCTGGAGCAGGGAGCACCCCCCCCCCCCACGTCAGATTTAAGTGGGGTTCGGGGATCCAGAAAGCACTCACAAATCAAGGCCCGTCTTCAGAGAGCCAGGGTCTCCCTCCTGACATTTACCTGGAAGAGGCCGAGCCTGTGTGTCCCAGGGTCCCCCTCTCCGGAGTCCCCAGCTGCTCGCATCCCAATTGGCTTACCTGTCAGCTCGGGTGGGTTACTGTCCCCAACCGTCTCACTGCTCATATGAGAAAGGGCTCTTCAGATGTACTTGGTTTGCTTCAGGGCTGAAACGATCAATCTCATGGGATTACCTTTATTATTATTTTTCTTTCTTGCTTGTACTCTTTGCCTTTGACTGGGAAGGTCTGTAATATTTTATTTATTTGGCAGACTAACCGGGTCTAGTGTCCCTTCAGAACTTGACACATGAAGGCATCTACCAAGCTGAGACGCCTACCTGGGTAATTGTTCCTCTTCAGGGATGGGCAAACTTTTCCCATAAAGGGCTATACAGTAAAGACGTTTGGTTTTCCAGGCCAGAAGCCCCTCCTGCCTGAAGAAAACCAGCCATAGAGAACATACGAATGGACGCGTTCGAATGAAGCATTATTGACGTAGATATTTTGTGGGCCAGGTTGGCCCAAGGGCCATGGTTTGCCAAGCCCTGGTCCGAGGAGACTTTTTTCTTTTCTTGTTGTTTTGATTAGAATTCCGGTTATTTAACATACAGTGCAATGTTAGTTGCAGGTATACAATATAGCGATTCAGCAGGTCCATACAACACCCCGGGCTCATTCCGACAAGTGTCCTCCTTAATCCCCATCACCTGCTTCATCCACCCCCTCCCCCACCTTCCCTCCGGTGACCATCCGTCTGTTCTCCATAATGAAGCGTCTGCTTCTTGGTTTGCCTCCCTCTCTCTTTTTTCCCCTTCGCTCACTTGTTTCGTTTCTTAAGTTTCACACGTGAGTGAGATCACATGGTACTTGCCTTTCTCTCGCGGACTTATTTTGCTTCGCATAATACACCCCAGCTCCCTCCGTGTCGTTGCAAATGGCAAGATTTCATTCTTTTTGTGGCTGAGTAATACTTGATCGTGTGTGCGCGTGGTAGGAGTCGCACAGCTCTGTCTGTTCAGAGTCTGTGTTCTAACTCATCCAAGGGCTAGATGAATCCAGGCGTTGAACGTGAAAGGGATGTTCTAACCCTTCTCTGTCTCTACTAACATCAGAGTGCTTCGCCACAGGGCTCCAGGTGCCTGAGGACCCAGCGAGAGGGCCAAGGTCACTCTTGGTCCTCACCACCTGTGACTGTGGGGCCTCAGCCTGAGCACCAGTGGTCCTCTGCCCCAAATCCAGCATCGTGATACTTTCCTCCTGTTTCTCCACCAACAACACAGGTGGAACCTTCACTTCACTCTCCTTTTTGTGTTTTTAAGTTTGTTTATTCGGAGGGACAGAGAGAGCAGAGGAGGGGCAGAGAGAGAGGGAGAGAGAGAAAATCCCAGGCGGGCTCCGTGCTAAGAGCAGGATGTGGGGCTCGAACTCATGACCCATGAGCTCATGACCTGAGCCAAAACCAAGACTTGGACGCTTGACCGACTGAGCCATCCAGGTGCCCCAGACTTCACCCAACTTTGAACTCAGTTCTGCGAGGCAGGGACGAGGCAAACCCCGATCATTGTACACGGTACCTGCATTCTACAAGTCCTCAACAAGTGACTCACTGATTGAATGAATAATGGCTGAGAAAGTGTTCTGAAAACGTGTTATGGAAACATAAATTACGAAAAACCATAAATTAAAAAAAAACCCTGTTTCTCTCTTTCCATTTCTTTTCTTTTCTTTTTTTTTAATTGTTCTTCGTGTTTATGACAGATGCTGAGGACATTAGAGGAGAAAAACACCATCCAGCTCCCTGCAAACCTGCCAGAAAGGTGGGTAGATGGACAGATAGAGACACAGGTTCAGTTCTGTGAAAAGGGATAATAGATTATTCTATTGAAAACCACAGGGTGGGAGCCTGGGGGTCTCAATCCGTGAAGTGACTGACTTCAGCTCAGGTCAAGTCCAACTTCCGCTCAGGTCATGATCTCACAGTTCGTGAGTTCGAGCCCGGCTTCGGGCCCTGTGCTGACAGCTCGGAGCCTGGAGCCTGCTTCGGATTCTGTGTCTCCCTCTCTCTCTGCCCCTCCCCTGTTCACGCTCTGTGTCTCTCTGTCTCTCAAGAGACTGGTAGTTCTTTGTTGATGTTTGACCTCTGTCGGTGCTTTTTCCTTCAGAACCGGGACTGTTCTCTTTCTCACCTAGGTATCCACACTGGGCTGACCTCGTCCTCTGCATGCAATTCCCTGTGAGACCGTCACAGGATTACAGCTATCAGGTTGAAGCTGTTCCCCCAGGCCTGCATTATTGAAAGAAGACCATAACACCAGCAGCGATACCCACATTCAAGTTCATCTTAGCATGATCCCACCGCTAGATCATTAGATCACGATCCATGAGGGCAAGATCTCACTTGTTTGTACAGTGAACTAGTATTTTTTATACATGCATATTCGAAATCACATACACATGTACAGGTGCTTTTATTCAGAGAGAGAAAAGATATACAGTTACACAGACACAGGAAAAAATGGATATATGGATGTATGGAAAGATGGGTGGATGGATGGATGGATGGATGGAATTTATGAAAAGGCAAAGCCTTAGAAATTAGCTAATTATCCAACTTATCTAAGCTCACTATATTTCCTATTTTTATAACCTACGTTCCCTTTGGTTAAATGTGAATCTAAACATTAATTTTATACTCTCTCATATGTTAATTTGAGGAAAAAAATTAATTTACAAAAACTGAAGTGTTTGGAGAATTGTAATGTACAATATAGGCATAGTATAGATTTGTGTTTTTTTAAACCTTGATCATTTGATTGCTGTCTGAAAATGTCCAAGAAATTTATGATTATCACCGAGAATAAACTGCTACTATTATAATTAATGTAATCTGGAATTCATATAAATTAATTTTTTTTTTTTTTTTTTTTTGCTTTACGTCTGTTCTGGTTGGTGGTTTGTCTTTTCTCTGCCAGGTTACTATTCACCTTTTCTGTTATGCTCATGTTTTAACACTGGTTCAGACTGTACACTTGTAGAAAGAGTAAAAAAAAATCCTCTAGTGATAGTGAATTTTGAATATGAGGCTGGATTTTAAATTACCAAGTGCTCTGCCTGCTTGTCTTAACACCGAATTCAGTTCCAGGTATTGGATACAATCCTCTCTGGAGTCTTCCCCAAACGGGCAAGAATCGGTTTCAGATAAGTCGTTATTGTTTGCATGGCCCAACTTCTATTTAATTGGAAAAATAGACTCAGGAAAGTTGTTCTCACTCATTACTCAGGGACGCCTTGTATTCCTGGGAAAAAGGTGTTCCGCGCCATTTGAAAAATGGTGCAGAAACCGAGCTCCGAAAGGGCATACGCGCTCTAGGACATGAATGGATTAAAAGCAAGGGAAGAATAAAAAGAAATGCTACAAAGGAAGAAGGGGGTTGCCAGGATCACCTGTGGAGTGTAGAAAGCACAAACAGGAGAAGAAACAGAGGCCAGACTACCTGCTAACTGGCTGTGTGATTTGCGACAAATCTCTGACCAACAGAAAGTCATCTTAGGATGGATGGATGGGAGGCTGGGAGGGAGATGGGGAGGAAGAGAGAGGGAAGGAGAGGGGAAGTAAGGGGGCAGGGAGGGGATGAGGGAGAGAAGGAAAAGGGGGAGGGAGGGGGAAGGACCTGGTCCCGGGAAGGGAGGGGGAGGGAGGAGGGAAGGTGGGTGGTGAGTGAAAGCCTAAGTAATTCAGGTAATCTACCTGGCTCAAAGTCCTATCTCTGCTTCCAGGTCCTATTGTAAACTCCGTAATCACATGCTAATATCCTACCAGCCACGGGAACCTGTGGAATGTCCCATTTTCCCCACCCCCTTCCAGAGCTCTGTTCTACTGACTTGTGGTTCCAGTCACAGTCACATTCAATATACCTGCCTAGTCATCTCCACCCACTGAAACACCGCAGGCGGAAAACAGCTTTAATTTACTCTTTTTTTTTTTTTAATTTGAGTGTAGTTGACACACGATGTTACATTCGTTTCAGGTGTACAACTTAGGGACTCAACAACTGTGTACATTATGCTACACTCACCACAGGGTTAGCCTCTTTGTCACCATGCAACATTATTGCAACACCACTGGCTGTATTCTCTACGCGTGTCTTTTATTCCCGTGACTCAGTCGTTCCATAATTGGGAGACTGTATCTCCTTCACCCCTACATCCATTTGGTCTATCTCCCCACCGCCCTCTCCTCTGGCAACCTTCAGTTTGATCTCTGTATCTATAGGTCTGATTCTGCTTTTTGTTTCTTTATTCATTTTGTTCTGTTGTTTAGTTTCCACGTGGACGTGAAGTCATACGGTCTTTGTCTTTCTCTGCCCGATTTATTTCACTTAGTGTAATGCCCCCTAGGCCCATCCATGTTGTCCAGAAGGCAAGATCTCATCCTTTTGCATGGTTGAGTAATATTTCATTGTGTATATACCACTTCTTCCTTATCCATTCATTTATCAGTGGACACTAGGGTTGCGTCCGTATCTTGGCTATTATTAATAATGTTGCAATAAACATAGGAATGCATATATATTTTCAAATGGCAATGGGTGTATCTTTTTGAATTACTCAATAGTGGGTGTACTGGGTCATATGATATTTGCAATTCACATTCTGCAGACAACTGGACTGTAATCTGTCCATGGCTAAGGGAAGCTCATTTTATGAGTCAGACTGATCCTTTGTGCCCAAGCCTGTGCTCTGGCTACAGAATACATATTTTCTGAATGGTGTAAGGTTCTTGCGTGTCAAAGCCAGGAAAAGAATGGCAAAATAGACACGGTCTATAGATTGTTCACTAACTGTGAATTTTCGTGAGTTTTCGAATTACAAAAGCACTATTTGACTATTATGGAAAAAAAAAAAAAAAACCTTGGGCTTCAGAACAATAAAGAGAAGAAAATACAAATCACCCATAATCTCACAAGTATGAGAACATACTATTTGTCCTTTAGAGTTCTCTATGTGTGCTTGTGTTTGTTTATATTATAGAGACTGTACTGAATATCAACTTTTATGTGGGCTTTTTCCACTCAGTTTTGTGTTGCAGACATTTATGCAAACGTTCACATCATTTTAAAACCCAACTTTTTATGACCAACCGTCCACTGTGACTACAGAAGAATTTGCCATTCACCTGTCATTGTGGTTGAGGCTCTCACGTTGCTGTCGCTGTTGATTTTATAAAAACAAAAACAAAAACAAAAACAAAAACAAAAAACACTCCAGCGCTTGTCTTCTGGCAAACTCTGGTCTCCGTTTCTTTTCCCCGGAACACTTTCCTCCCTCCAACTTTATCTTCTCAGGGGCCTGAGAGTTTCCTCTTCAGGGAAGGGTTTCTCGGTCCTTCAAAATACAATCAGTGGCTTTTTACACGACGGGTCGGACACCTCCGTCGATGTCCCTTAGTTCATGTGTACCGGATGTTTTGACCCATGTGCGTTACTGTCCACCCAGCTACCCGGGTTCTCTCTAGGTGAACGTGGACGGTCTTTCCCTGCCCGCTTTCCGAGCTCAGCTACCGAGGAAAGACACCAGTGCTCACTTGGTGACAATCATGGATGTAAATTGATACAATGCGGTGATCTACATGCAAAACGCCTGGAATAGAAGCCGGCGTACTGAAAGGTGTGGGTACAGCCTCAGTACCTAGCGCGGTGCCTGGCCCTTAGAGCCCAGGAATTATTCATTGAATAAAACGGCCAGGGTTTAATTTTGTTAACATTAACATCATAAGGCCCTTTGCTCAATGGATATGCTAATAAAATTGTTATTTATAATGAGATTTTGCATCTACTATAGAGTGTTTATTTATAGATCTCACCTTCACATATAGTTTCGGGTTTTATAAATCGAACCTTATTTTATCTAGAAGACTCTCATATCACTACAAAAAAAGACTTTAGAGACAGTCTAATAATTGCCGTATGTTCAGGGAGAAAGGCTCTTTTCATCATCCAAAAATGAAGTTAGTTAATTGAATGGTTATGATGGCTACAGAAGGGGTTTATAAAAGTCACAATTAAGAGGAGCCCACTGTAAGAAAAGGCAAAATGTAATTTCTTAGCCTCCCATAAGCTGCGTTTTCAATGCACAGATTTAAGAAAAGTCCCTTTCCAAATCCTCTTTTGTCCCACATGAAAGGGATGATGACTTTTACGCAGCAGACTTTGGGCTTTAAAAAAAAAAAAAAGAGAGAGAGAGAGAGAAATAAAAGGAATGTTTACTGTAAGTGGAACATCGTGGGCTTTGTTATAGCAGCTTCATGCCATACCCTTCCAGCTGTTTTGATTTAGCCCTCCACTTCCAATAAAACTTATGTTTGATTTCAAGGGGCAATCCATAATTAACTTTTCAACTGGTGGCAGGGGTTTCTTTCGGTGCCACCAACAGTGTGGAACTCGGCCTCACAAAAATAAAAGTAATGATGAGCGGCCCGGTGAGAACACTTTCGCTGGGCCCAGTGAGGGTTGCGCCCGGCAGAGTTTTCACGGGGACGGAGACCTTCTGGGGTTCGGCTTGACCCGCACGGGGAGAAGCAGGTCATGTGACAAAGGTGACTCTCAGATGTTCCCTCCTTTGTCGAGGATAGATGCTTGCGGGATACCAGATGGTGACAGAGAGGGGAGAGAGAGACAGAGACAGAGTGAGGCAGAGAGATACAAGCACCCATATCTCTATCTGTCCATCTACCCGCCTTCCTGGCAGGTTTGTAGGAAGCTGGACAGTGTTTTTCTCCTCTAATGTCCTCAGCATATGTCATAAACACAAAGAACAATTAAAAAAAAAAGAAAAGAAATGGAAAGAGAGAAAGCAGCGTTTTTTTTTTAAATTTATGTTTAGTGTGAGAGAGAGAGAGAGAGAGAGAGAGAGCGAGCATGAGCAGGGGAGGGGCAGAGAGAGAGGGAGACACAGAATCGGAAACAGGCTCCAGGCTCTGAGCTGTCAGCACAGAGCCCGACGTGGGGCTCGAACCCATGAACCGTAGGATCATGACCTGAGCTGATGTCTGACGCTTAACCTACTAAGCCACCCAGGTGCCCCTAGAGAAGGCATGTTTTTCTCCAGAGCCTCCTGAGTGTGGAGGTAAAGAGAGAGGGAGGTTGAGACAGTAAGAAGGAGAAGTCAGAGCGAGAGAAAGAGTGGTGCATCTTCTCCTTGGACACAAAAAGCCCATGCAGAGGCACCCTAGTGTTTGCCAGTGACACTGGGTGAGTGTGCTTTTCCCCACACTGTGGACCCTGACCACTGGTCTGGATGCCGAGATTGCCTGGATCTTCCCACGCACACACGGACACTGGGACCCACATTGCAGTCACTCTCCAGAGAAAATGGGCACCAGGAAGAACTCGGGGTTTAAGAGCTCCCCATGGGGAGCCAAAGTCTCTTTCTGGAAGTCGTTGCCTTCAGCAGGCAGGCCCCTAGATAAGTCATGGCCAGGCAGCTGGGTGCAGCCTCTGAGCCATGGCAAACACTTCCCTGGTTGATGATTGGGTGAGTGGGGACAGGTCCCACCCTGGCATCAGGCCAGCCTGGGTTTTAGCCCCCTCTTTGTGCTTTCCTGCCTCTGACTCTTGGAGCAACTCTCTGGACCCTCCTGTGCCCTCACCTCTCTGCCTGAGATAGGTTAGGTGGGGGAGAAATGAGGTTATGTTCACAGGACACCCAGAGTGCTCTCTGACACAGTGGGCATTTCTTACTTCCCATTAACATTGATCAGGTTTGTGAAACTTGGACCCCTGGGATCCCCAGCGCCCCAGTTTATTCCTGCCCTTTAATTTATGAATAAAGCGAGTCATCATCTCATGAGAGAAATAGAAATCCCAGCTTTCTCTCCTCCTTAAACTCCATCCGGAGCTCCTGGCCTACAATGGCTTCCCTCCCTCCCTCCCTAGCCTTCCATCACCTCTGCTTCCTCTGGTCCAACTTACCTAAAATACATACCCAAGAGATACAAACACGGGGTTCAACCATATGCCAGCTGTGCAATCTTGGGCAACATATCTATGCCTCAGGCTTGCCACTTGTGAATTGTGGATACGGATGGTGCCTACCTTATTTTTTTTCTATTGTAATGGTATTTTCTTTTCTGTTACTTGTGTAAGTTCCTTAGCAAGAAGCACATGCCACGTTCACATTCAACAAGTATCGATACCCTCGCTGCACTCTGTTGTGTGTACCCACATAAAATTGCACACAAAAGGGCGAAACACTCACATGTCTGAGTCACTTCTGTGTTATAGTAGTTGGTGCTGGCACACAGCGGGTCACTAGTGTGACCCAGGCAGTGCTACTGATTTGCTCAATGGAGAATCCATTTTCCACTATGGCTCCAAGCGAGAGATGCTCCTTCCCTTCCAGAGGGGCTAATACTGCCCTTCCAGTTACCCTGCCACCTCAAGACAATGGTGCCACCACAGCCACGTGGGTGCTGAGTTTCTCCTAGGACCTTTGTTCTCAACACGTCAAGCAGAGGGCTGGCCGTTTGCAGAGGGTAAAGGAGGAACGTGAGGCTGTATGTAGAAATTCGCTTTATTAACTCCTTCCTTTTAGCCAAGTGTTGAGTAGAGAATGTGGCTTAATACAAATGGGGGCACTGAAGCAAGGGTGCCCTTTTTAGCCCAGCTCCACGGTAAGGGGACAGGACAGACCAGAAGACAATGGAGAAGGCAGAGTGGCTCAGCACGGACACAAATCCCTGGCAGCCCATGTTATTTTAGGAGGGGAAATGGAGAGTGACATTGAACTCGTGATGTATCAGCACATTGAGAAACCACACGAAATCCTCGTAATGAGAGCATATGTCATTCCCCACACCCTCTTTGGCTGTCTCCACAGACTACCAGGTGAGGAAGTCCCTCCTGACCGTGTGACACACAGCTCGCTGGGCCAGGCAACTTCAACATGACTGTATCAGGGTGTTTTCACCAGAAAATAATAGGAAGCCCAACTCCACTGGACCAGGTGATATATCGCATCACATCCCAAGGAGCCCAGTGGGAGAGACGCTTCAGGTAAATCAACCCAGTGAAAGAACCAAGGATGCAGGCTGCTTCCGTTATCATATGTAGAATGCCCCAGGCCAGTCTCCCTCCAGGTTTAACGTACCTGCTTCAAAGCCCGCCTCACACGCAGACCCAACAATGAGGGATGGGCCAGTGTCGTGGATTTGCTAGAACATAGGACGATCCATGGGGTAGTTTAGAAGAGCAGACATTTATGGCCTCATAGCTCTAGGACTTATAGCCCCCCTGAAACCTGTAGCAAAGAATCCCCCCTCGCTTCTTCTCCTTTCTGGGGTTTGCCAAGAGTCTTGGGCATTCTTTGGCTTACAGCTGCCTCACTCCAGCCGACCCCCGTCACCACATGGCTGTCTGGTCACTATGCATCTCTGTCTTTCATGGCCGTCTCCTCTCAGTGTCTCTCCTCCTCTCTTAATGCGAGCACCAGAAATATCGGATTAGATGCCCCCCCTACTCCAGAATGACCTCATCTTAACTTAATGAATTACATCTGCAAAATGGCACTATTTCCAAATAAGGCAACACACTGAGATACTGGGAGTCAGCACTTCAATGTATTGTTTTGAGGACACAATTCAACCCATAGCAAGGGGTATCTCCTCTCTGTGTCACTTTTAAGAAGAGAGGAAATATTTTTTAGAAATAACAAATACTGGGGCGCCTGGGTGGCTCAGTTGGTTAAGCGCCCGACATGATGTCGGCTCAGGTCACAATCTTGCAGTTCATGAGTTCAAGCCCCACATCAAGCTCTGCACTGGCAGCATAGAGCCTGCTTGGGATTCTCTCCCCCCCCCCCCCACTTCTGCCCCTTCCCCTGCTGTCTCTCTCTCTTTCTCTCTTTCTCTCTCTCTCAAAATAAAGAAATAAACTTAATAAAAAGAAATAACAAGTACTGTTCTCACAGGTCATTGGCCAACATTAGGTCACAGAGACCCGTCTCACCAATCACCTGCCAGAAGAACAGAGTTTCCATGATTGATTACAATTGATTCTCCCTACCCCACCCAATTTTGCTGAGGTTTAATTGACAAATAAAATTGTGTATATTTAAAGTGAACACTAAATGATTTGATATGCATATACATTGTGAAATGATCACCGCAATCGAGTTAATTAACTAGCCGTCTCTTCACACAGTTATTTTGTGTGTGTGTGTGTGTGTGTGTGTGTGTGTGAAGGCTTGAGATGTACTCTCTCAGAAAATTTCAAATATACGATAGAGTATCGTTAACTATAATTATCAAGGTGCATATCAGATGCCCAGAATTTATTCATCTTGCAAATGGAAGATTACAAGATGACCAACATCTACTCGTTTTTCCCCACCCCCAGGCCTTGGCAACCGCTATTCTACTCTGTTTCTATGAGTTCAAATTATTCTTTTTTCTTTCTTTCTTTTTTTTTTCAATTTCACATTTAAGTGAGATCATACAATATTTGTTTTTTTTCTTTTTTTCCTGTCTGGATTATTTCACTTGGCTTGATGCCTTCCAGTTTTTTCCATGTTGTCACAAATGGCAGACTCTCCTTTTTTATGGCTGAGTAATATTCCATCACACACCATGCGTGCGTGCGTGCACACACACACACACACACACGCCTTCTTTATCCTTCTGTGCAGCAAACATGAATGAGGATTATTTGTTACTCGGCATGCCGTAGGGCGAGGCGCCATCATCTTTTGTCTGGTCTCCCTGCGAGAGCCCAACCTACTTTCCTTTTCTCCCCTTGAACAAGAACACATTCTCCAGAAAGAAGTCCAAGATTCTCAGTGCCCTTCACATCTCCGTGATCTGGACCATCAAGGACTCTAATGACCACTGTTTTTCAGTCTTTGGTGAGAAACGCAGTGTTTCACTTCCCAACATGAGGCCCCTTAACCCTCCAAGGCTTAACTCCAACGCACCTCCTTGTGATGAATTCAAGATGGCTCCTCCTTCCTCTGTGCTCCTTCTTTCTGTCCTTTAGTGGCTTGGGCAGGACCCTTTGTTATATTTCTCAGACTATCGCATTCAGCTCACCCCTCGGGGCCCAGTTCGCATTTCTCTTATTTTAGAAGTGTCAGCATTGTGAGATAATTTCCCGGACTTTCTTAGACAGAGGGAATCATTTCCTATTCTTGGCTTTTCCCAGTCACTGTTCCTTCATCTATGACAACTCCCAGCATCGACGCTTACACTGATAATATCTATGTGTACATCTATTTCTCATGTTACGTCGGAGCACCTTTGGGGGACGCCTACCTATTTATCTTGGCAGTTGATTGCCCACGTGCCAGCAGCAGGAACAGAGGATCTTGGGAAACAGGTCACTGCCAACTGCTGTGCTATGTGCCCAAATAGAGCCCTGAGAAACTTACGCAAGACAGAGAGGAAGCCAAGAAGGGTGGTTAGCTATACGTGCCCGAGAAATGTCACCGAAGCTTGGAAGCCTGGATTTCACACCCACTGCCTTATTTAACCCTTAGGGGACTCTCGTGTGGTAACTGTCCCTTTGGTAAATTAAGAAGTCGAGACTCGGGGAAGATAAAGCCATTCTCCAAGATCCCAGAGCTGGTGTGTGACCGAACCATGGGTCAAACCCAGTTCTCCAGCTCTTATCCCATTGCTGCAACAGGCATGCTTACGACACAGCAGGGCTGGATGCTTTCTCCTTGTCTACATTCCTGGAATTTTGCTCAATGTTTGCAGGTCTGCAGAACACAGCTGGGAACAAGGCTAGGTATTAAATAGCAAGCACACAGCAAAGCTTACATTGCTGGGCTGCCCACATGGGCTGGCTAGAAATCCAGCCGTGTATGGAAATTAGACACACACAGAAGGTTCCTGCAGTGTGTCCAGAGATTATTCAAGCAGTTGTTTTCTGGAATCATCCCCAGGGCTGTACGTTAGCTGTTGTGGGTGAGATTTTTCTTCCCCAAAGTCTTGGCTCACCATGAACAGAGGGTCAGAGAGGTGACTGGGGTGTGCAAACCCCATATCACCATTTCCTAATTCTTATCCTCAAAAATACTGGAGACTTCTTTTGTGCCTGCACCCCTAGTGAATGCTGCTATGGCCCAGTCCCCTTCTCCTCTCGGGGCCTGAGTTTGGAAATCCGCTTGTGGCCATAGCATGCCTAAGCAGCGTCACCCAAGGCAGCCTCCTAGAGAAAAAAAGAAGGGCACAGCAACAGGTAGCACGCGTGTGGACCAGACTGCAGTGGCTTTGAGGCTCTGCTGTGAGGCCAAGCTAGTGAGCCCCTTTGAAGATCAATTTTCTCATCCATAGAAAGGGGTGATATCTGTTATGGGATTGTTAGATGAATCACATGAGGAATTGTCCCTACAGGCCAGAGCTCTTGACCAACGCGAGCTTGGTGTTTGGGACTGTGGTCAGTAAATGGTAATTTTTACAAATAATTGTGTATAAAACACTCAGAATTTCCAACACATAATACATATTTGATAATTATTAGTTATTTTTCAATAACAAATACGATAAGCACCTGATTACATGAGTACTAAAATAGAAACGGAAGCCATCTTTCAAGATTCCAGGAGGAGAGGGCGGGAAGGCGAAGCCCCCCAGGGTCCCAGCTGGGTCCTAAAGACTCAAGGCTGGCGACCCATAAAATCTAAAACCAATGACCATGGGTTTGGCGATGAATGCCAGCCACCACTGCCCCTGCAGCTGACGGTGACCCCGACTTTTCAACTTCAGCGACAAGACAGACCCACAGCTGTGTGCAACTGTGCATAGAGAGCGTGCACAGTCCTGGGTGTCACCTCAGATATCTAGCCTGGCTGGACAAAAATTTCCTGAGCAATAAAATATCCCAGGCTGCAGAGGATGCAGACCCCACACCTGACGCCGACCTGGAATTGCTGCTTGACCTCAGACACACTGGTGAGCTCAGCAGACAACGGCCAAGTATGTTTCCTTTTCCTTTGCTAGGTTCTGCCGCCACAAAAACAAGTCAATTTCACTGTCTATCTACCAGTGGCATGGAACCTCCAAGAAAAGCTACATTCTTGCCCTTCTCTTGACAAATCCTGACTCTGCCCTCGGACCCAGGTTTCACCGGTGTCATTATGATCCCGGACGTTGCCTTTCAAAGATGAAAGTGCCTGCCTGGGTGGCTTAGTCAGTTGAGTGTCTGACTCTTAATTTTGGCTCAGGTCTTGATCCCAGGGCTGCGGGATCAACCCCTGCATCAGGCTCTGCACGGGGAGTAGAGACTTCTTGAGATTCTCTTTCTCTCCCTCTGCCCCTCTCCCGCTCTCACTCTTTCTCAAAGAAAAAGAAAAGGAAAGAAAAATGAAAGCACGTATTGGATTTAAGGGAGCTTGAAATTAGTGACTTTAATGAAACTAATAAGAAAGGTAACCACGATTTTGGAAAGGCCTACTGAAAAAAACTTGGGGGAAGGTGGGTCAGGTTAGAAAGATTCTGAGCTTGTGTATCCTACAAGATGCCTCCATTCTTGTCCCTTGAGAAGAGGCCATTTTGGCTGACTTTTCTCTCTGCTGGCACTCCCGCTGCTGGGGATACAGGTCAAAGGGGGACCCTGGTCCTCATGTACCCACTCTTCTCAGATCCTTCTCCTGGTCCTTACTCGCAGCCTGGGTGCACCTGCTGGATGGCCACCATCTTCCCAGATGTTAAGGGAGAGTGGAGAGGTCCTTGTCCCTCTCCCTGTGAGGCCCTCCCAGTGTCCCCACACAGAGCAAGTTGCCCCCCTCCTGCACCTGAGGCTTTCCCTCCATACTTCTATTGTGCAATCGACACAACGGGCCCCCCTGCCCTTCACCAGACTGACCCATCCATTTACTAGGAATGCCGTAGCAAAGTCCCTCACACTGGGTGGCTTTGAACAACACGAATTTATTCTTGTAGATCTGGAGGCCGGAAGTTTGACGTCCAGGTGTGGGCAGGGTGGATCCCTTCTGAGGCTGGCGGGGGAGAATCTGCTTCTGCCTCTCCCTAACTTCTGGGGGGTTCTGGCTATCTTTAGTGCTCATTGGCCTGTACAAGCATCACTCCGATTTCTGCCTTCCTCTTCATGTGACGGTGTCCCTGAGTGGGCATCTGTGGCCAAACTTACCCTTTTTAGAAAGACACACTTCATATTGGATTGGCACCTAGGCTGATGGCCTCAACTTAACTTAATCACCTGCAAAGTCCTTATTTCCATATACGGTCATATTCATAGGTACTGGCATCAGGACTTCAACATATCTGGGGGGGGGGGGGGACACGGTGATGATGATGCAAAGTGACCCCTGGTAAGACACTCTGGGCGCAGCGCTGCTCATGGTCGTGGCCAATTAAGTGTTGACTGAATGAGTGGACGAATGAGCGAATGCCAGGAGTCTGTGTTTCCTTGTCCCCGTGTGGCGCACTCATCCAGTGCCTGATGGATAGAGCAGTTTTTGGCAAAGTTTGCTCTGAAAGGAACAACAGCCTTTCGCTGATACAGGGAACAACCCTTCAAAGCAGGAGGATCCTTCCTCCCGCGCTCTTTTCCCGGCACTGAAGCAGCATCTGCGCTCTGGGCGCCTGTTCAAAGGACACCTTCTTGCCCCGGCTTCTACCGCACAAGCGTCATGCGCGAGGCCGACAGCAGGGATCTCACCTCCAGACTCCGGCTGGCTCCGTGTGCCGACTCCGGACGTGGGAATCGTTCGCTTTTAATTAGAGTCCCCTTTGGCACTCGGTTCCCTCGCGGCTCATCTGTAGCAGGAGTGACGTTTATTGGCTGAGTGCGTTTAGCTAAAGCAGTGAGGGTTGGAGTACATTTTGCCCTGTTAAGGCCTGGGTTCAAGGGGAGCCTCGAAGCAGAAAGGAACTCCCTGTTGGAGGCCAGACTCCCAAAGCCAGCCCTGGGCCTCAGACGACCGTGCAGGAGAGCCTAACCTTGCACAAGGTGCTTGTTGGAAAGGAGCTCGACATTAAAGGCTGAGAAGGAGGAAGCCTCTTTACTCTCTCCCCAGGCACGAGGCCTCTTGCTGGGGGTCAAATCCCAGGTAAACAGACAGCAGGCTGGGGAGAGGGGGCTGCCTGCACATTCCTGAGCCCTTCCTGACTCCTGTGCACACACAGGCTTGGCCCTCAGAGCCCTCATCTTCAAACATTCTCTATAGAAATAGTTTCACAAAACTATTCACCTTTCTGGCTGCTGCTAAAATGACAGCTTGCTTACTTACAGAAAGAAAAGGGAGGAAAAAAATATGTTTGCCAAGTTTGGAAATGGAAGGCCCCTTTCCAGTGTGTGCACTCATTCAACAAACAGAAACTGGGCCGCGTGCAGCCGTGGGACACAGAGGGGACAAGTTTCCGGGCCTAGGACAGCTCAGTAAGCTTTCTGGGGATCATTTTCTTTTTTTTTTTTTTTTAATTTTTAATGTTTACTTATTTTTGAGAGCGAGAGACAGAGTGTGAGTGGGGGAGGGGCAGAGAGAGAGAGGGAGACACAGAATGGGAAGCAGGCTCCAGGCTCCAGGCTGTCAGCACAGAGCCCGACGCAGGGCTCAAACTCACAGACCGTGAGATCGTGACCTGAGCCGAAGTCGGACAGTTAACCAACTGAGCCACCCAGGCGCCCCACTGGAGCTCAGTTTCTTAACTGGGGAATGGAACAGAGGAATATCTGACTCACACCCACATTTCTGGAAGGATCATAAGGAGCACGGGGATGGAAATGGACGAGTCTGTGAACTGGCAGGGAGACGCACATCTGGTTGTAAATGTCCTTGTGTTGGATTCCTGAGTGTCACAAGGAAGCCATGTCTCTTGTTCTCTAGGGAACCCGATACGGACTCAGCATCCATTGTTCACATAACACAGTGTCACTCCCAGACCAGGTGCATGGCGGGGAGGTGGGAGGAGGTCCTGGCCCTCTCTCACCTTGTCTCTTCCCCCTCCCTCTCTCCTGTGTGTGCGTAGATGGTAAACTAAATAGCTGTGGGATGCTGTGCCCTGTGCCTCTGCCTGGACATCTGGCTTTTCCAATTTCTCCATCTTTTTGGGGGGGGGGTGCAACTCCACGTGTGGCCTCCAGTCCATTCGCAACTGCTACTAACCCAGGAGGACATACATGCAGAAATTGAGGGGAAGCATTTAGAAACGTTTCTAGCAATTTGACCCAGCTCGGCTATCCAATGTGATTCGGCGGCCTGACAAGACTTGGTATACAGGATGTGTGGTTAGCGCAAGGTGAACACTGGCGGGGAGGGGGAGGGGGGGTGGTTTCAAAATCAAGAATTTCAAGATGGCGGCCACAGAGATAACACCGAGGGCTGGGCTCCTCGGAGCTTGGGGCCCAGTGGGGCTGCACTGGCCATTGAACTCACATGGTGAGAGCTGTGTGCAGCCTGCACATCAGGACCATGCTCTGCTAGGGCTGGAGGAAAGGCTGGTTCTGCCCCCCAGAGACTTCCAGGAGCACTTCTCTGGCATGCAGCTAAGGACCCTTCTTGCCCAGCTCTTCCTTCCTTCCCGGCCTCAGTTATCAGTAACCCGCTCCTGGGGCATTCCCTTCCTGCCTCTGTCAGAGCCCTGTCCACGCCAAGACTGTTGTTAGCAGTTCAGGAGCTTCCTCTCTTCTCCACGTGACTCCGGGGAGCTCAAGGTCCAGGGAGTGTGTCTGAGTCATTCTTACAACCATTCCCTCGACGAGATTCGATGAGCAACTTACTACGTGCCCAATGCTGTGCCAGGCGAAAGGGAGGAGGGTGGGCTCTGTGCATAAGAAGTTCATAGTCTAGGTCAGAGACCGTGAAGGTTGATGTGCAAGGACATCCAAGGGCAAAGGGGGGTGGGCAGCTGGGGAAGCAGAGGAGGAGATCCAGCCCTGCCTGTGTGATTCGGGGAATTTCTCCGAGGAAGCCTCCGTGTGTAGTAACCACTCAAAGGGCAGGAAAGGAGGGAGTGAGGAGCAGTGAGGAATGATGGCTCCAACATGGGGAACCTGTAACTCTCACTCATGGAAAGTCCAAAGCAGACATTCCCACTGGCGAGTTTCTCCACTGCAAGGGATGATTCAGGCTCTTGATTCGAACCCTCTGACTTCATCCCCTTGAAAACATGGTCTCCTAGACCTCCAGACACACCTGCATTGAGCCAGAAAAAAGGAAGGAGCAAGAGGAATCGCGTGTGGAAGGTGTTCCCGGACCAGGTCTAGAAAGGAGCTCATTCCTTCTTTGGCATCCTATGTTCTAGAACTCAGTCCCGGCCCGCTGCAAGCGATCTGGGTAACACAGCCTGGCTGTGTGCACAGGAAGAAGACGAAATGATGAACAGCTAAGCTCTCTCTCAGGGGGAGATAATGCTGTCTATTCTGTGAATGTGCCCGTGGGGGGTTAGCGGTTGGGGGGCGGGGAGAGGGGAGAGATCATTTCTAGCTGTAGAACTTGGAACGGCCATAGAACATAGATGGATTTTGACACCTTATAAGGCAAGTCAGATTGGGACATACGGCGGTAAGCTTGCAGTTATGCAGGCATCAGCGTCGTCTTTCCTTTTGGAAAGAGCCAAACCAAGGAGAAAGATCATCTATTAGGAAGACGAGTTGGTGCAAAATTCCAGAATACTCAGGATGCTGGGCTTGCTTGTCTTCTCTCAACACTGTCCAGGGCTGAGATCTACTCATTGGAGCCTCGTGAGGCTCCCAGGATGTAGAGCAGGGGGAGAGCACAGCCCGCGTCTGATGGAGGAGGGGACAGGCTGAGAGCAGGGCAGTGGCTGTCCCAGGGCACTTGCATCGGTCAGAGGGAACGGCAGACCCAAGCCCTTTATCCTTAAATCCAGACCTCTCCACCACTCCCATTGCTTCAAAAGAGCCTGGAGCATCGGGGAGCCTTATCCTCAGTATCATTAAGGGTTTTAAGGTTCAAGCCAATCAGGCTTCTGAAGTTTATTGCATTTCCATTTGTCCCATTCAGATAATAAAGCACGCAAAGTAAGACCAAATTAAAATTTGAAGCATGGTTACACTATTAAAATATTTTGACTGCCCTTTAGCTGTTCTCGCCAGCTTCTGATCTTATCTTGCTGGCATTTAAATTGCAGTGGGCACAGATTTAAAGGGACAGTACCTGCCCTGACGTACAGACCAGGGTATCCCGGGCAACACCACATCACGGGCTTCAGGGCCAGGCTTCAGGGAATCCGTAGAGGATCTAGCCCCAGCTTTCCCAGACTTCTGGGCGAAGAAGGCACTTCCCCAGGCATGATGTGAGGCAGCCGGGCATGCTACCGGGAAAGGAAGGACATATTTGCAAAGCTTATCATCACGGTAATGATAATGACTGTTCACCTATTCCCAACGTGCTTGCACATCCAACAGCTCATCTGTTCTTTGCAAAACAGCCTGGAGCCCAGGAAAAGGCCTATCACGTAGTAGGTGCACAGGTATAGTCAAGGTGGTGGATGAGAGACTCCGTGGAAATAAATATAATGTGCGTTATCATCCTCATGGTAGATGCATGGACACCGCTGGTCAGTGTTCCAGTTCCTTGCCGAAGGATGCGTATGGCTGGCCTGGCGATAGAATCAGATCCCTGAATGTGGGCCCAGTGCTCTTTCTTCGCTTCTGCTCCACGCTTCTCCAAGTGTAGGGCCGTACAAGACGGGACCCCAGATGGCTTCAGGCAGTGCGTGACAATGGCATCAGAGAGCATCAAATCTCGTCATGAAAAATGTCTGTCGTTTCCAACTTTATTTCAGTTGCTTCAAGGAGAAAGCTTCAGATGGGGGCCCATGTACATATATATTATTAACATCTTTCTACACAGATTTCAAGGACCCCTCCTTAATAGAGAGGTAGCAAGCCATAGACCCAAGCCTTGGCAAGCAACAGCATCGTGCTAGAATTTCATAGCGATGTTTCATTCTCGTTGTCTTCATTTTACCTTCTTCTCTAACGTATGACATGGGACACTGTGTCCCCTTAAAAAAAATGCAACATAGAGCGTGTGCAAAAAATTCATCCAGTAAAGAAAACTGTATTCTATTAAAGGGAACAATGATGAGACAATAATATAAATGATAGATGAGACATAGCAAAAGTCATGAAAGTCATCTAGTTTGGGGATAGGAGTTTGGAAATCACTGCTTTGTATCAAGGTACCCTCTCCAACAAACCAAAAAAGGCCCCCAAGTCTTTGATAAGAATAAAAGGTAGAGAGTCACAGACCGGGCCACCTGTGAGTCCTACCTGATGTGGGGAGATTAATGCATGATATTTGTAAGTCCTGATCAGTCTAACTGTTCTCCATGTCCTTTTTTTTTTTTAAAGTTTATTCATTTATTTTGAGAGACAGTGTGTTAGCAGAGAAGGGCAGAGAGGGAGGGAGAGAAAGAGGATCTCAAGCAGACTTCACACTGTCAGCGCAGAGCATGATGTGGGGCTCAAACCCACGAACTGTGAGATCATGACATGAGCCGAAATCAAGAGTCGGACGCTTAACCACCGACCCACTCAGGTGCCCCTGGTCTCTATGTCCTTAATACAAGGACACGCCATTTCCTCCATGAAGGCTTTGAAATTTCCCCTAACCAGGGCTGGTCATCATCTTTATGAAGTCTCCAGAACCATTTATCTGTACCATTTGCAGGGCAACCGAACGGCTTTGCCTGTTTTCAGGTTCTCTCTGTGTGTTCCTCATTTTCTTTGACAGTCTTCTTGAGGGAAGTCCTGTAACCAGCAGCCTTATTTTCTTCCCATGTGCACCAAAGTGAGTCAGTGCCATCACTTCTGGGCTAGAGAGATTGTCTCCTAAAGGTCTCTAGATGGACAGACAACTGGGACCTCAGATGCTTGTCAGAGGGCTTGCTCTGGACTGAAGTTGGTCTTTGCGGGGAAGCAAAGAGAAGCCACCAAAGCCTTGGGGAAGTGACTAAGTTCCTGGACTCGCTAAGTGCGAATCCCTGGCCTCACCTGAGTTTCTTCTGTCCTTTTCTGGGATGGTCCCGAAAGTCTTCACGACTTCCCGCTAAGGACCACTCAGCGCTCTGATGCAGACTGGCCTCCAGGAAGCACGCCCGCTCCAGCATGACTGGCGAAAGGGAGCAGAGCTGAGGATCACGGCACAAACCATCGTTCACCCCAGAGGGAAAGACATCGTAGGGCAAAGGACCTGCATGTGCAAAGGATCGGAGACATGAGGCGGTTTTGCTCATTGAAGGAGTGTGGACACTTTCAGCGCCGTAGAGCAAAAAGTTGAGGGTCGAACAAGAAGGGGTGGGGTGTACCCTCACAGGGACAGTAGGTGAAGCTATGGGGTTGAATCCTTATTCCAAACCTTGCCGGAATCCCCTGGCGATGTTTCAGCGACGGAAGGGTATGCTCAGATCACGGTCAGCGTGGCAAGTTTATTCCAGCAGCCGTGGAGTGAGAGGTGGTGGGTTGGGGGGTGGGGATGAGCCAGGAGGCTGGGAGAACCCACTTGGATTTCCAATCTGGAGCAGGAGCAGAGAGGATGGGGACGATGGGGGCGGTGGGCAAAGGGACGCACCAGGAGGCCTGTTGTATGGAGCTCTACCTTAGACACGTATTCATACTGACCCACTAGAATATTCGGCAACCGTTTCTCCAGAACGGAGCAGCAATTGAACAATAATTAAATTCGCTGTTTTAAGCCCATAGCCGTAGAGTTTATTTATAATTGGAGCCACAGTTTGAATGCACTTTAAATGCAAAGAGGAGCTTTAACCGTCAAGTTATTATATTACTCAAGAGTTTAATTAATAACACACTAATTGTAGAAGCCAACATCAAGAGTCACACCATATTGTTCCTATTACGTTTGGAAACTGTTTGAAGTGATTTGGTAATTAAAAAAATGAACTTCGGAATACAGCCTTATCTTCTCGTTGATATGGAGAGTCTTTATGTTTGTGCGTTCTAGTACTTTTTAAGATCTTGGGTTTAATGATGAAGAGCCTCTGAATAATGCCTTTAGAATAGATATATGCATACATATTGAAGCAAGTCAGATGCTTGGATGTCATTGGTTACAAAGGCAGCTATCAAAAGTTAAAGAAAATAGTAAAATAACAACAACAACAAAATACATCGGTAAGATGAGAGCCGAAAAGGGACTTCGGGCTTGATCTGGTTTACCCTCAAGCCCACTTCCCGTCTGTGAAAATCGAGGTGAGTGAAGTCGAAGAGTTGGCTCAAGAATGGCCAAGCAAGCGGGCCACATGTCTTGGTCCCAAAATATTCTTCCACTTCTGAAATTCAACGGCTGCCTCCACGTCTGCCTACCGACAAGAATACCCTCTCTTTCGTTCTCTCCCTCAACAAACACAAACTCAACTAAAAGAGAGTGGGAGTGACCCATTCGCCAGCTGTCTTCTCATGGGCTGCACACCCAGACAGCGGGCCGGACTTGGCCCTGGCAACCTCGGTTCCCTGGTCATCGTACCGTAGCTGAGATGTGGTCTCCCCTTGGTCTCAGGGAGGATCTCTCAAGCACAGAGCAAAACAGCCACTGGGATGAAGCAGAGTCTGTGCTCTGGCGCCTGATGGGAGGGCTCGCTTGGAGAATGGTTGGATATGAGGTCCTTGTGTAGGTTAGGACACATTTCCAAGGACTTTGACTGTCATGCTAAATAATTACGAGTCTAGCCATCAAGCATTGGGAGCTGATAGAGAGCATTCTACAGGGGAATGCCATGGTTAGCTTTGGTTTTAGAAAGATCACTGCACATCCTGTGGAGAAGGGCCTGGAAGGAAAGGTGCCAGCAGCGGAGCAACCAACGAGGGTGTTGTCACACTAGTCCAGGGGAAGGAACTTGCCAGAAGGAGTTCCTCATTTGACAGGAGGGTGTTGAACAGAAACGTCAACAAGTTACTAAACATGTCTGAGCAAAGCTCCCAAGTCTAAAGAGAGAACCGCATGAAGTAAACACTGATGGCTCTGGAGAGATGTCCTGATTCCTTCCTGGAGGACACCGAATCCAGAAATACCGAATCAGAGGGATAAGTGAGAGAAACTTAGATTCTGGGCACAGAGAGGTTAAGGAATTTATCTAAAACCGCACGGCCAGTTACTGATCCGGATACAAACCCCTCCATTAACTCGTACCCTGTACCTTCTAATGTTTCCGTACGAGTTATGTCTCATGACGCATCAGGGCATGGATGCAGACCGGGAAGCCTCTCTCAAGTGAAAAGCTCACTTAACTAAACTTGTGGGTTAGCTCATTTGAGTCCTCCAGAAAAAAAACGCATAAATGGGGTTGAATCTCACAAACAGGGTCTTGAGTGAAAGAAGCCAGACACAACAGAGCACAGGCTGTGTGATTTCAACCACACAAAGGACAAGAACAGACACAGCCACTATGGGCTGGCAGAAGCCTGGCCCATAATGGGAGCTCCATGAAGGGCTGGGTCAGCTCCCTGCTTCTTGCACATTCTTTATCCACGTGGCCTGGTTGGGATGAAGGAGTTCAAGACTTAGATGCCTAGGACTGGAGGATGCCCGCCTTGGCCACCAGCTCTGCCCGGCCCCATCCAGAGCTCGGCTGAGACCTTCACCCCAGCCCCCCCTGCAGATGCCCCAGCCAGCCTTTCATTCTGCATCTGTATCTGCCAGAGGGACCTGTAACCCCTCTGCTAGAAGTCCATCATTAACGGGAGCCCGGTCTGAACATCCTCAAATACTACAAAATGCCGCCTTGATTCCTAACAGCTTCCTTGCCTGATAAATAGAGTTGATAATGATTGCCTTTCTTATCTCCCAGAGCTCCTGTAAAAAATCATAGGAGATCCTAAATGTGAAAGCCTTTTGTCTCCTCCAAAGAGGTAGACAATCGTAAGGATGAGCCTCCATCACTCGGTGCGGTGCTTGTCTGTTCATACGTCTGCCTCCCCCGAGACTTCCAGCTCTGAGGTGAGGAGTGGGTGGCCTTCCTCCCTGCACCTTTGGAACCTGGGACACACACTGTCACAGAGCTGTTGAATGAGAAATACCGGAAGGAACAGACTCCCGCATCACCACAGGCTCTCCATGCTTTAGGAAGAAATGACGCATGATGAGAGCATCGCCCCCACCCCCTCCAGCCCTTATAAATCGTCAGCGTGTTTTCACTGAGTTGGACAATACATGCCCTGGACATCGAGATGTATATTAGGGACCATAAACAGTAATAAATGATGACATCGTGATAACCGCGGAATATCGATGCTAAAACAGGAAAAACAGTATCTTATTACTGGCTCGGGTGACCTAGAAATCAGAGGCGCATTTTCCACATTAGGAATTAGATTAGGAAATTGACAGTATGGTAAGTTTGAACCGAAACGAGGTTCAGCAATCCTGCAGAATGTTAAAGGCATGGCGATGCGTCCACGTGCCAGAGTGTGGCACTTTGCGATGTTTCTAGTGTTACGGGAACCTTATCAGCTGTGGAAAGAGCATCCGTAGGTTTGAGTCAGCAGGTATGCATTATTACCCGTTTTAAACCTGACCTGATGGCGTCCATTTCAAAACTTGTAGATTTAAAACGATGCCATGTTCTCTAATTTACCAGTGTTCAGGTCACACACGTATGGCTTGTAAGTTCCTAATGAGTTACAAAGCCCTGTCATCTTATTTAGTAGGCTATGGTGCGAGAAAGCCGCGCAGAGCAGATACAGGAAGAAACAGAAAGAAGGCATCCGATCTCTTCTCTCTGGAGTTGTAATTTATGAGAATAGGAAAAGTGATGTGTTTGATAAGCAATTCCACTCACTCTGGGCCGAAGTGGAGTTGATATCATTCATAGATACGGGTCAGTACGGTTTATTCGCCCCGTGCCAATGTTTGGTTAGGCATTCGGGTTTCAAAATATTCGGCCTCAAAATGCAGTGCACACACTTTTGAAATCCATTTTCCACCGCGGGCCTCTGAATGGGATGCAAACCCGATAGAGGTCTCATGGGTGAAATTTGAAATTTGTCCCATTTGATGTGAATCCAATAGGATTTATAATAGCAACAACAAAGATGGTCCAAATTTTCCGATTTTAAATGGGAACGTTTAGAAGACGTCGCCCCAATGTAGCCCCGAGGACTAAGGTCTTTCAGCCACAGAGCTGATAGGGAGGAACCGGAGATAATACGAGCTTCCCCTCGTATTATCTTCAGCTGAAGTTTCAGATGAAACTTCAGCTCTCGTTTCATCCTGCCCTCAGCTCAGGCTGTGGAGCGGGGGGCACTGAAACTTTGGAAGTTGCCTGGTTGTCCTTGCCAGGGTCTTGCGGCAACCCGGTGTGATTCCAAAACCCAGGCTTCTCCAAGGAGTCACTTCCTGAGAACCTGCTGCCCGCCAGCCACGTGATGGTGAACTTCCAACCAAGTGGAAGCCCTGGGCGGAGGTGGTGGTGGGCATGGGGGTGGTGAAAGGCCGCGCCGGGGATAATCGGATGAGGACGGCAGAGGCAAGTCAGAGTTGCCCCAGCCGAACTGCAGACCCGCATATATGTCAGCCCTGCCACTGGGAACATGGGGCCCCATCACCCCACTTAGCAGAGGGGCAGACCTCCATTCCAGGGAAATGGATGGGCCCGAACGACACTTGGCCCGGAATCACCAGCGTTCGCCTCCCGTGAAAACAGCTCCGGGACGCCGGTTCTCAGAGTTTGTAACAGACCCCAAGTAGGGGGCAGAGGCTGGACAGTGCACAGAAATCCCCATGGTCACGTCCCTGCTTCTCTCCTTCTTTGAGGAGCTCTCCTCTCCCTGAGCCTCGGCCTTATGAGCCGGCTTGTCACAGGGATTGACCTAACACGCCCGCCCCCCATCCTCACATGCCTACCTCCCAAATGATTGCTCCGGGCCCGTGATCTCACTCAGGCCAGCTAGGAACCTCACTCGGGATTTCTCACCTGGGGCCGGGGGACTGTGAGCCCGGGGCTGTCCTGGTGACCTAGCTGCTATTTCAGGACCAGCCAGTGCAGCCGGTAAAGGGAAAGCGGAGGGGCAAGAGGCAGGAGGTCCGGCGCTTTGCACGAGTCCCCCGACTCCAGCCTTCCCAGCTGCTCCGTAGCTTTGCCTTGGGATGTGAGCCAGGGCACGGCCCCCTCTTCGCTCAGGCTAATTCTCACTGTGTTCCCATCACTAGCAACTAAAATTGTTCTCAATCGTAGGAGTCCGTCAGCCTTCGTTCACCGGGCTGACCCGGGGGCATGGGATGGGAGGGGCGAGGGGGTCAGGTGCGTGGACAGAACCGTAGAACCCAGCAGGGCAGAACTCATCCCTACTCAGAGTCCTCCAGAAGTCACCGGTATCAGCATCGCTTAGGAACTTAACAGAAACACAGAGCCCCAGACGTACTATAGACTCTGCATTTTCACAAGATCCTCTAGAGATTCATAGAACATCAAACTGAGAGAAGCACTTATCCTTATGACAATAGAATCACTTATTGATTTAGCAGAATCAACCAGAGCAGCCAGTGGGACAAAGAGGAAAATACAGCTTCTCTGCAGGTGCTCGGTTTTGTTTTGTTTTTTTTTTTTTTAAGTTTACTTATTTATTTAGAGAGAGGGAGCTCGAGCAGGTAGGAGTAGAGAGAGAGGGAGAGGGAGAGCGAGTCCTAAGCAGGCTCTGCACTGTCAATGCAGAGCCTGATGCGGGGCTTGAACTCACAAACGGTGAGATCATGACCTGAGCCCAAATCAAGAGGCGGACGCTAATCGACTGAGCCACCCAGACATCCTTGTAGGTGCTTGTTAACTGAGAGACAGTGATGTGGATTCAGGATACAAGGCCCCTCGAATCCCCTCTTGTGCACTTGGCCCACTGTATAGATGGGAAGACTGAGGCCCAGGGAAGTACAGCAAAGCCCGTGAAGTCTCACGGTCCAGGGAAGGAGAGCTTCCGCCAATCTCGTTGTGAAGTTAGGCCAGATTGCTATGCTCTCTGGTCTTTCTTACCACAGAAAACTTTCCCTTGCCCTCGTGTGTTCAGTGCTGCGTACAGGGTCAGACGTGCACATGGAGTTCAAGGCTGCTCCAAGCGGCCTCGTCTGCCCTGGAGTGAGGAAGGCTTCCCTACCCCAGCGGAGCGTTCATTGCTCCGCTGTGCTTGGGCTACAGTTTCACCCTCAGTAATTCATTCTTCAAGAATCTCCAGTAGCTTCATAAATCTGGAAAGCAATAAAATCATCAACTTTTCTTAAGCTTAAATTAAGTTCAGATTCTTCTGTTCCATTTAAGTAATAGCAAAAGGGATGCTTTCTTTGCAGTCCCACACATACTTATGGGCGACTCGTGGCACCAAGACCTTTCTCCTGTCCTTCCAGCAGCGAGGCCATGACTTGCTCCGTATTTGCACAGAAATTTAGGGCTTATAAAGTCCTATCCAAATTTGACCTCACTGTATGCAATCGGGTGATGGACGCGAGAAGCTTTTTGGCGTTGATGTTCAGGTGCTAGTTAATATGATGCTCATATTAATGCTGATAATCGTGTCCCATGAATAGTAGTGATGACGATAATAACCCTGATGGACCAGGTATTCAAATGTTTGTTGAGTTGATGAACATAAAAGTATTCATTATCGATGGCTTAGTTCTCACATCTAGACCCTGGGAGAGTTGCCTTAACCCAAAGTTAAAACGAATGCACGGAAACACAGCAGACTCTAAACATGTCCATGTCCAAGCCCTGGTTCTCGTGACTATGTTACCTTCAATGGCGAAAGGGAATTTGTAGGTGTGATGTAGGATATGGACCCAAGATGATCCTGGATTATCCAGGCGGACCCAACCTAATCACATGAATCTCAAAAAGAGGAGAACCTTTCCCAGTTTGAACAGAGAGATAGATGTGAACACAGATGAGAGCCATGTTGTGCCGCGGCTTTGACGATGAAGGCAAGGGTCATGAGCCGGGAACACGGACGTCCTCTAGGAGCGGGAAAGTGCAGAGAAACAAATTCTACCCTCAATTTCCACCCCCCCCCCCAAGTCAGCCCTACTTCCTGATCTTAGCCTAGCGAAATGTTAGGCTTCTAATCTATAACTGTAAGATAATACGTTTTTATTGTTTAAGCCACCAAGGTCATGATTTGTTACAGCAGCCATAGGAAGCAGATACAGCTACATTATCATGCGTTCTGTGCCTTAGCTCAGGAAATGGCATAAGTGAGGCACAGCAGAGTTTACGATCCTAAAAACGATTCCTTTCTGGGAGCGGGGCGGATGGAGAGGGTGCTGTATCAGATTCCAATTTGCTGACTAGCCTTGTGCGGTGCTTGGGAATCACTCTGCCTGGGTTCAAGTTCCAGCTGTGCCGCTAACAAGTTGTATGACCTTGTGCAAGGTACCCAGCCCCTCTGTGCCTCAGTTCCCCTAAATGAGGAGTAGGAATAATAACGATATCGATACTCTGGTTCTGTGTGAAGATTGGATGAGTTACCATGGTGCCTGGTCCATAGTCCTTGCTTATGCATTTTGAACTCTATTTCTAAATCGATTTTAGAAACCTCAGTTGAACCTAAACACTTACCGGGGGAAGAGCAAGAAAAAGGTTTGAAACTTTTGGAATACGGAGAGAACAATTCATCAGGTCAGATTCAAATCGAAGCTCAGCCAACGAAGGGCAGTTTACCTAACTTTTTTGGTCTTCGGTTTTTTTCTCCCGAAAGAAAGTGAAACCACCCAACGGAGTTACTGCAAGATTGACATGTGGTCACACAGGGGGACCTACCTGTCTAATCGATTTGGGGGCCAGCCACCACATGTGCCATAAATCTTAACCTCCCTGTCCCTACATCAGGAGGTGTGTGTGCCCTACCGGCTTCTCCAGCGGCCAGGAGTCGTGTGGAAATTGTTTCTTAAAGTCTAGCCCCTTGCGTGCACAACATCGTAATCGAATGACTTCATTGCACATACCAATTATTTATCATAACAATCAAAGGCCAGCAGCAGGTTACAACCCACGTGGCAAATGGCGCCCCAGGACTTGGGCAATTGCAGCTGTGGTCGTGAGGGTGGTGCTCCCAGCCGCTGGGGATCCAACTTCTAGCCACCTTACATAATGAGCCCACCCCCCCCACCCCTGCAATCTGAAAGGACACTTGTTTTCAGGAGCACAGGTAGAGAATGCCTGGCTTTATATAGAGGAGGCACAGTTGGGCAAGAGATTAGCTAAAAACCAAAGGGGTAGGTTGCTCCTTGGATGATTAGCATGTCTAAATACCCACCCAACAGCCAAGGGATGTGCTGTCCTCAAAGGAGAGAAGGACTTTGGACCGCTGTGCTGAAGGGTTCTGCGGGGCCACTGTGGTTTCTGGGGGGGGGGGGGGGGTGGAGGGGGGTGGCGGGCACGGCAGCGGATTTTCAGAACCACGGGGGTTGTTCTAACCTGGGAACTGGGCCGTCGCCACTCTGCACAGGTGTTCACCTGAGCCACGCTGGACTCCATTTGTAGGGGAGCGCTCGCTTACAAGGAACTTGTGAGGTGCATCCCTTCTCGATGACCCCCCCCCCCCCCACTCCGTCACCCTCTCCTACTCCTCCCCAGACCACTCTGCAGCCCAGGATCTCACATGGCCGACCTTCAGCTGGCTTAAGCGTCTTAGCATCTAGGGGCACCTGCGTGGCTCAGTCGGTGAAGCGGCCGATTCCTGATCTCGGCTCAGGTCACGATCTCATGGTTTCATGACTTTGAGCCCCGCCACGGGCTCTGAGCTGGCAGTGCGGAGCCTGCTCGGGATTCTCTCTCCCTCTCACTGCCCCTCTCCCCACCTCTCAAGATAAATAAATACACAAACATTTGTTTAAAAAACTTAAAAAAAAAACATTTGGAGCATCTGTGACCGAGGCAGACAACAACGGAAGGTGGTGGAAGGAGGCCCTTGTAGGAGAATCGGTTCAGTTACGTGCAGATATGGGAGATGTGAATTATGGGGGCACGAAGGACACTAGCACAGAGGCAGGGGCCTCAAAGAACCACCTCAGATATAGAGCTTGACAAGGAGTCAGGAGGCCCTGGCTTCAGTCCTTTGGGAGTCACTTTGGGTCGCTGAATCTCAGTTTCCACATCTGTAAAATGGGCACGATCATCACCACCCGGAGGCACTGTTACGCATATGATACACAATCTACGTAACCTCTCTAGCATGCTGCCTACCACGGAAAGGTACACGGTATCAGGCCCTCTGACCCTCACCCGGGGCTGAGGTAGTGGGGGTAGGGTGGGGATTGCTTGATCTGGCATCGCAGTAACTGGGTAAAATTCCCACCACCTAGCCACCAAGGGGTGATTTGGAAATGATGGCCACACCCGCAGACTGATGCTTCTATGGCACAGATGTGCATGACCATGAGACAAAATTGCATAACATGATGACACATTGTGGGTTTGCATCGAGCTCTGATCTCTTTTCATGAGCATCTGGGAAACCTCCTGGCGGGTGTCACTCAGGAGGATGTCTCTTTTCTGGCTCTGTCTGGATATCCCTGTGCTGTCCACGTTCTGCGAGGTTTCCTGATGCTGTGCTGGATCCCTCCTTGGACAACGGTTTTGGTGTCCCAGGGCCTTGGGCATCAGCACTGAGAATTCTCCTTCTTTGGAGTTCTTCATTTCACACAGAGAGGACGGTCTCCAGGAAATAAATTTCTAAGGGGGCACCCCTCCTCTGGATTACTTTCTCCATGGAATGACAACACTGTGGCCACAGAATAGACTCCCTCTGTTTGTAGCATCGTCTCTGTCCTTCTCACCCTGACTTTCTCTGCACCTTCCCTTCCTGCCTGTGCCACCCAACACCTTTCAGTCACTTGTCAGTCCTGGCCTAGCCGAAGGACCTTTCCAGAGCTTCTTTCTCTAAGCTCAGGGCTTGGGGTTTGGTTACCTGGAGATGGTTCCATGTTACTTTGAACTTTGCATATATAAGAGTTTGAAAAATCAAATATCTATCCATCTATCATCTATCTATGTATCTATGTGTCTATGTATCAATGTATCTATCCATCCATCCATCCATCCACCCACCCGTCTGCCAGCCCCCAATCTGTCTAAACATTCATCCATCCATCCATCCATCCATCCATCCATCCACCCTACCCATCCATCCACCTATCCATCCATCCACCCATCCATCCATTCATCCATCCATCCATCCATCCAGCCATCCATCCATCCATCCACCCTACCCATCCAACCACCCATCCATCCATCCATCCATCCATCCATCCATCTACCCTACCCATCCATCCACCCATCCATCCATCCATCCATCCATCCATCTACCCTACCCATCCATCCACCCATCCATTCATCCATCCATCCATCCATCCATCCATCCACCCTACCCATCCATCCATCCATCCATTCATCCATCCATCCACCCATCCATCCATCCATCCATCCATCCATCCATCCATCCATTCATCCATTCATCCATCCATCCATCCATCCATCCATCCATCCATCCATCCATCCACCCTACCCATCCATCCACCCATCCACCCATTCACCCATCCATCCATCCACCCATCCATCTGTCCATCCATCCATCCGTCCATCCACCCTACCCATCCATCCACCCATCCACCCATCCATCCATCCACCCATCCATCCATCCGTCCATCCATCCACATACATGATTTAACATTGAGATAGGACTAGAGGCATTTTGATAGAGAAAGCAAACCTCTGCCCCACCCCTCTCCACACCCAATGCCCAAGATTTAAAAATATTTAGCTGTTTTGTCTGTTACTTGTCTCTATGTTTATGATAACCTGCTAAGAGAGCTACATGTTACATGCATCTCAGGCTTTACCTGTGAACCTCCCACCATGTAAAATGAACTCTGTGCCTTTGAATAGTCTCTGTGCACACTCACGAATGCACACATTTCATGTGTCTCCATACCCAAAGTGCTGCTCAGGTCTGGTTTGAAGCAGTATTTAACACGGTGTCATGATGACTGTGTCAGTGATAGTCTCCCAGAGCCACCAGGTGTGCAGTGATGGTGGTGGTCGTGGCCCCCTCCTCCTGCCGTCCCACTGAGTAAAGCATGACTTCATCTGTTGAAGCTTATTTCTTTGGTTTTGTACACTTAGCATCAGTTCAGCCCCAGAATTTCTCCTATAACATACACCTCTGCTTCAGTCAGAGAAGGCGGGCATCTCTGTTCTATTTTGTTCTAGGAAATAACTTTTCTGCATCTTTCTGTGCCCCTGTGTTGGTCTGGACCTTATCTTCTGTAAACCACACGGATGTCACCCTACAGCTCCCCTTCCCCTTTTTTTTGCTGATCCCGGGATTTCCCTGCACGGCTCCCCTGTTTTGGGTTCCCCTTCTTCAGTTTCCCAGGCTTCCCTGATTCTTGGCTTTCTTGGTCTCGTTTCGAGCACACACTCTCCAGTCATTCCTAGAAAAAAGGGCAGAGAGGACATTTCTCAAAATATTCTCATCCAACCTTCCCACTTGGTTTGTGGTTTGGCATCCAGGTACGGAATTCTGGGTTGACTACCCTGTCCTTGGAATTCTATAGATGTTGATCTACCAAGTTCTCCATCCCAGGGTGGCTGTTGAGAAGCCCATGCCTCATGACGTCCCCATGAGGTGACTGCCACCTTCTCGTTCTTGCTCTTTGGATGTGTTTAGATTCTTGATTTGAAGGGGCACATGCACCCCAATGTTTGTAGCAGCACTATCGACAATAGCCAAAATATGGAAAGAGCCCAAAAGCCCATGGACTGATGGCCGGATGAATGGATAAAGAAGATGTTCTGTATTGGTGTAATGGAATATTTCTCGGTGACCAGAAAGAATGAAATATTGCCATTTGCAACAGTGTGGAGGGTATTAAGCTAAGCGAAATAAGTCAGTCAGAGAAAGACAAATATCGTATGATTTCACTCATTTGTGGAATTTAAGACACACAACAGATGAACATAGGGGAAGGGAAGGAAAAATAAGATAAAAACACAGAGGGAGGCAAACATTAGACTCTCTTAAATACAGAGAACTGAGGGTTACTGGTGGGGTATTGAGTGGGGGAATGGGCTAAATGGATGATGGGCATTAAGGAGGGCACCTGTTGGGATGAGCACTGGGTGTTGTATTCAGTGATGAATCACTAAATTCTACTCCTGAAACCAATACTAACTTGAATTAAAAAAAAATAAATTTATTAAAAAAAAATTTTTACTGTTTTTACTTGAGAGAGAGAGAAAGAGAGAGGGAGATAGAGAGAGAGAGAACAAGCAGGGAAGGGGCAGAGAGAGGGAGAGAGAGACAGAGAGAGAGAATCCTAAGCAGGCTCCGAGCTATCAGTGCAGAGTCCGACGTGGGGCATGAACTCACAAACGGTGAGATCGTGACCTGAGCTGAAATCAAGAGTCAGGCACTTACCCCACTGAGCCACCCAGGCACCCCTAAACAGATCAATTTTTTTTTTTAAGTACCAATTTGGCTAAAAACTAGAATATCACATTTTTTTTAAACAAAAACAAAAAGAATCTTCCCATTATCTCCATTGTTCTGAAAATAACAGTTCCTGCTGGAACCTTTCTACATGGGCACACAGGACACTCAGAGGGGACGCTTCTGTTGGTTTTTGATGATTTTTTTTCATTCCTGAAGAGTGTGAGTGACTTCTGTGCTTTTTGGAAACAGTTGCTTCCGATTCTGAGAAATATTTCCTAAGTGTTTTCCAAAATGTTTTATGTGTTACACAATATGGCAGACACACGTCTCATACACCTTTAAGATTGAGCTGAATTGTTAACACGATCTCCATCTCAAGTGTAGGCAATCATTCAATAGGACTGTAAAGCCATGATCTCATGGTTCATGAGTTCGAGCCCCGCCTTGGGCTCACGGCTGTCAGTGTGGAGCCTGCTTGGGAGGCTCTGTCCCCCTCTCTCTGGCACTATTAAGCGTCCCCTCCAACTGCGAGACTCCCCCGGGACCTGGTTTCAACATCCTCTCCGCACACCGCCCGGTAGGTCACGGGCAGGTACCCTCGGGTCCGCGGTCAGCTTTGTTCTGACTCACAGCGTTCCCACCTTGAATGTCTGCTCAGCGCTGAGCTTTGGGGCCCGTGCTTATTTTCATGTTTTCATTACAGGTTGCCACTGGATTCTCATAAGGCAAATTGGCCCCAACTCTCTTAAAAAACAAACAGCCTCTCCTAGTGCTTCAAAATAATTATCTCCAAAAGGGAGCAAGGCAGCCCATCCATTGTCAGTCCTAAATGACATCATGGCTGGTGTGCAGTATTTAGAAGATTAATAACATCTGCTTTTTAAATCACGGTTGGTCGCAGACCCCGGAGCTCGCATCAAACATATGGGGTATTTTGTATGCACGATGTGCAGGCAAACTCTACACGGCCAAGGCCACATGCTAGAGAAAACGCTGGAATAACAACACTGACTTGCCTTTATTGAAGGCCTTATAAGACATGGCATGTCCTGACTCCGTAAAGGTGCTACGCCTCTCTTCACCGAAGTCAGCCCGCAGGCTTAGAGAATTGTGATTCCCGCTTAGCTTAAAGAAAATCGAAAGAGCCAAGAGATTTAACAACTTAGCCAATTTGTGCCCGGGAGTAAGTGATGAAGCCGGGGTTCAACCCCGAGGAGCTCTGATTCCAGCCTGGATTCCAGGGCTCGCGAGCCTTCGCCCTGCTCGCAAATTTGGGTCAACAGGGTCACACGTTTACAGAGCGTCCCCGAGGGGACAGGGCCATTCCCTCACTCACACGTATCTGTTCAGCGTCCCGTGCCCGGTTGAACACACCCCAGAGAGTGGAGCTTGGCCAGAGCCACGATCCCATCCTTGGAGAAGGATCTGCGTTCGTTTCCTGGCTTTGCGGGATGTGGCTCTCATGACGACTGATCCGGAATCTGCAGCAAATCTCTGCTGACGGGTACTCAGAGACAGAGCGCAAGTGAACGACTGCATTTTGAAGCCCGTCTGTCTGGGGTTTGTTTTTGGTTTTGTTTTGTTTTGTGTTGTTTTGTTCAGGGTTAGAGAAATTGGCAGGCCGCCTTGAGTGTTTCAAGCGGGTTTCAATGAACGAGCAAAGGAAAGAGCTTGTCAAAAACAATGAGCACGGGCACAATTTCTAACCGTGTCTGGGGCAAAATGGTCGTTCTGACAACTTGAAAGAAATGGATAAAAAAAGCCAGGCGTGGTACCTTCACTTTTCTCCTGCAGGGGAGGGATGGGCCCGGGGACTGTGCTGGGAGCCAGGGACGGTGTCTGCAGACCCCCCCCAAGTCTGAGAGGAGCGAGGTCTGCCTCTGCCTGGGTCACTGGAAGGCATCTGCTCATAGCTTCAATCCCACGTTTCAGACCATCCTCCCAGCTCTCCAGGAAACTGGGAGGCGAAGGATAGGGGATGAAAATTGAGTGCGTTTGCAACTGTTTTGCCCACGTCACCTAAGCTACTGACACCATTTGAACACGTGGGTCTTGTACCAGTTGGCAGGGGAGAAAGGAGCCGGGAATGAAGAGTAGCTCTGGGCACCCCGGCTGCTCTGCCCCAGGGGCTCTGCCAGGGCCGATCGCGGGATTCCCGTGGCAGGCAAGCGGCTCGGAGCGTGGACCGCGACATCCAGAAGGGCCTGGGCCTCGCTTCTTGTTCGCTTCACCAACACGTGGGGTGCTCCCCTCTGTATCAGTCACTGGAGGCCGTGGGACAAGATTCACCTGCTCCCTGTCCTCATGACCCCTTTGCACTCCTGAGGGAGACTAAGGAAAAACCGGTAAAGGCACAAATTAATCAAAGGACTGCAAGGAGAGTCGGGGGCTTTGGAGGGGACAAGAAAGGCCAGTGAGGCAAGCTGCTTCTGCGGAGTGGTCGGGAGGGGCTCTCTGAAGAAGCAACGTTTCAACTGAGACCACAAAGGAAAAAGGAGGCCAGCCAGGCAAGAAAGGGAGAACTCCGCAGGAAGAGAAGAGCTTGCCCACACCTGGGCGGGGAGGGATAAAGTCACAGAAGGACTGGGTCTCAGCAAGGAGGTCAGAGTGCTGGGGGAGGTCAGGGACTGGGTTGTGGGGGGCTTTGTACAACGGGGGCAACGAGGGTGGCGTTTTAACCAGGGGACTCCATGCACCAGGGACCAGCAAATCCTACCTACCACTGGTTTTGGTAAATAAAGTTTTATTGGAGGCGCCTGGGTGGCTTTAAAGTTTTAAAGTCGGCTAAGGGTCCGACTTCGGCTCAGGTCATGATCTCGCGGGTTGTGAGTTCGAGCCCCGCGTCGGGTTCTGTGCTGACAGCTCAGAGCCTGGAGCCTGTTTCAGATTCTGTGTCTCCCTCTCTCCGACCCTCCCCCGTTCATGCTCTGTCTCTCTCTGTCTCAAAAGTAAATAAACGTTAAAAAAAAAATAAAGTTTTATTGGCACACAGCCACACCCATTTGGATGCCCACTGTCTATGTTGCCATGCAGCTTCGAAGGGCAGAGTCGAGGAGTTGTGACAAAAAGCCGAAGATATTTGCCATCCGGCCCTTTATAGAAAAAGCATACAGGAAGGCGTCTACGCCACGAGACCTGGGGTGAACTCGACTCCTTTGAACATCGGTTTCTCATCTATGAAACAAGGAACTGGGAACAGGTGAATTTCATGGTATGCGAATTCTATCTCAGCGAAGCTGTTAAAATAATGAAAATGCTGAGGACGTGGACGTGATAACGCTCCACAAAGGGGCGAAGGAGGTAGGAAGTCACAATCACACGGCAGATTGGCACGTGGACGGACCGACAGTGTCTGCTGTCGTAGTCTGATTAGCAGCCGGTAAAGCAAAGTCTTTTCATCCTTCCCTTCTCCATACACTGTGGTTTAGAGAAGTTAAGTCACCAGCCTGAGGCTGCACAGCACTCAATAATGGGTGTAGGATCTCAGCCCCCGCCCCCGGGCCCCCAGGGCCTTTTCCTGTGCCTTCCAGATCTCTGTGACCTGCCAAGGCGGGGTAGAGACTGGGAGGTGGGAGTGAGTCGTAGGGACCAGTTTGGGTGAAGCTGGAGGGAATGCGTTTCACGTCTTCCCCTCCCCCCCCCACCCCCCCACCCCCACCCCCACCCCCCGTCTGGTTTCAGGCTGTGAGAATTCTCACTGCCCCGTGTTTCACTTTGAGCTGGGCGCTCATGGGAGCTCTGTACTTCGCGTGAAATCTGGCCTGACTTCTGGTCGGTCGGGGGCGAAACCGTCAGAAACTGCTGAGTGGGGCGCAGTCACAGGGCCCCATCAAAGGCGCTGGCCGGGGCTCCCAGACCTGGCTCTAAGGCCGGCCAGCCCACAGCTTCCTCTGGGCCAGGACGCCGTCAGCTCGTTTCGTTTCAAGTTTCGGCTCCCCTCCTTTCAAGTTTCGCTCTTGAGCGGTTCACACAGAACCTTCTCGCCCTGTCTCTGTGGGCCGGTCTCTGCCGTGAGACGCGGTCTGAGAAGTCAGTGGTCCGGTCGGTGCCGAGTCGACCGGACCTGGGTCTGAGGGTCTGAGTCTGGCTCGCTGCCCCCAGATGACGAGATCTGAGGGCCCCCCCCCAAGCGCAGACGCCCCTCCAGGCCTCAGCCTGCCCCTTGGGAAAGCGAGGGCCGGGGCTCCGGGCTCGAAAGGCCTTCTGGGTTCTTCTAATCTGCCAGGCCTGCTGGGAAGCCGCACCTGTAAAGCCTCACTTTTTCCATCCTTTTACAGATCTGAAACACGCTTTCGAGCTTTCCTAGTTTCCCTGTCTCCTTTTACAACGGAGAAAACAAAGCTCAGAGATGCTAAAGGGCTGTTGCAGGCCATCAAGGAAGTTCGTGGCGGCACAGGGACCCGGATCTGCCTCCACGGGCTCCTTGGGCGGTGCCCCACGCCCGCATCTGCGTCCCACCCGCCGGTACCCACCGCTGCCCCGCGTCACCTTTGATTTGAGCCTTTCTTGTAAACAAAAACACGAGAAAGGGGCTTCGTTAATACCTATTACACCTTCGAGAAGTTAACAGCAATTTTCTTTGCTGCAGCCTGGCGACGTTCCCAAACATCTGGTCAGGGCCGGGCAGGCCTGGCCCTCCCGCTCCTCGGAGGAACAGTTGGGACTGCGAAAGCCTGGAGCCTTGGGGCTCCCTCGGGACGGGTGCTACCCAACGCGCTGTCTGCAAGGCTCGCTTCACTTCCACAACACCTGCTTTCCGGAGCCGAGCTGCCACTCAATCCCAGGCCATTGGAGCATGGGAAGGCGGGAACAGGGGAGGAACGCGGCGCTGTGGCTGGGGAGACGACATGGCATGGGGGAGAGGGGCCCGGTTGGCGGGGGGCAAGGGGAGAGACGTGGAGTTCAACACGCACACGCGTCACGAAGACGGCTTTGGAGTTAAGGAAAGGCGAGGTGCTCGGAGCCCTCTCTGCCCAGGCTCAGTGGGTCTGCACCCCGTGGTGCTTTAATTCAGTCTCCCTCTGGCCTGGGGCACCCTTAGGGGCAAGGCAGCCCCTGTCTGAATGCGACAGACCCATCCAGGCTGGGGCTCCGATCCAAATTTCTTTGGACTGTAGGCAGATCACCCTGCACAGCACAGCAGACACAAGCCGTGCTGGGGTCGGGGGGGGGGGGGGGTCTACCTGCTGAGAGACAGAACCAGAGGCCTGGGTCCCTCTCTTCTAGTCGAGGCAGGAAGGCGAGGAGGGCAGACGTTTAACAAAAAAGAGAAAAGACGAGAGAAAAAGGGGTTTTGGTATTTATAAAGGAATGGGGAGGGGGAGTAGGGAGAGGGGAGAGAATCTCGGGTGCGTGTGGGGAGCAGAGGAGAAGCATCCGGCCCTGGGGGACGTGGGGGGCAGCCAGGAAGGCTCAGTGGTGGATGAGTGTCTGAGCTGAGTCTCTACAGGAGGGCAGGGGTCAGCCAGGAGCGAAGCGAGGGGCTGACCAGACCAAACGCAGTGAGTGAATTTGGAGAAACGATAAACCTCATGTGAAGCACCCACCAGAGTCCTCCAAAAATGTCTGCTGCAAATATTGTCACGTTATCTAAAAGACAGCAGGTGCCCTTGGGCGTGGCGGGGCCCCTGGACTTCATTTTTCCTGTGGCTTCAATGCAATTCGTTCCCACACACTGAGAATGCGCCGCGCGGAAAGCCCTGTAACCGGGAGTAGAGGGACCACGAAGACGTAAATGAAGGCTCTCGTGGAAGTCACTGGTGGTTGCTACCCAAATGCCACCTGGCCACCTCTTTTCGATTAATAGACCACACTTTGGTTTGCAACAACAGCACTCCCAATCTCAGGGGGTGAATCTTAAAGTTTATTTATTTTGAGAGAGAGAGAGAGAGACAGAGAGAGATGCAGAGAGAGGGAGAGAGAGAGAAAGAGAATCCCAAGCAGGTTCGGCACTGTCAGAGTAAGGAGTCTGATGCAGGGCTCAAACTCACGAACGGTGAGAGCACGCCCTGAGCCAAAATGAAGAGTCAGGCGCTCAACTGACTAAGCCACCCAGGAGCCTCCAGAGGGTGAATCTTGATCAGTAATAGGCCAGTTGGGTCCATTGATTTGGCTTTGCCAGAGACACATCCCAGTCTGCTGGGGATGTGGGGTGTAGTCATGTGACACAGTTCTGGCCAATGGAATTTCTAGGGAGACACTGGTCCAGCAGTATAAATAGAGCTCCCCAGCAGACCCCAATTGCCTCCAGTTCCCAAGCACTAATAAACCGCGATGCAATTTAGAAACAATCAGCAGCCGCAAACCCCACCAAATTCTAGACCTGAAACCAAAAAAATATAACTCAGGGGCACTTTACAAAAAAATAGATATAATTATATACAACGTGATAGTAGTCTCAAGTGTAGAAGCAAGTGATTGGATATTTATATATATTCCAGAATGATCACCGGAATAAATCTGGTTTTCATCCATCACCATACGTACTTACAAAGGTTTGTTTTGTGTTGATTTTTCTCTGCAATGAGGGCTTAAAGATTTAAGTTGAAGTTTCTCATAGCGACTTCTAATTACGTGACATATTATTATTACCTACGGTCACCATGCTGTACATTGCATACCCGTGACATTTATTTTATAGCTGGAAGTCTGTACCTTTTGATCCCTTTCACCTGTTTTACCAACCCCCGCCCCCCAGCCTCTGGCCACCACCAAGCTGCTGGGCGCCTATAGGCTCAGTTTTCATGTGCAGCATCACTGTTTTCAGCTGAGAGACTCATGGAAAATCAGAGAGCTTCATCAAGCCTCCCTTTGTTTTTTGGCATGACTAGAATAAAAATGCCCGAGCCACAAAGGTCGATTTGGAGGTATGGATGGACCATTTTCACGTGTAAACGCTAAAAGCATTTTCCAAAAATGTCATTTTGTGTTTTGAGACAGAGAGACAGAGAGAGAGAGAGAGAGAAAGAGAAAGCGTGAGAGGGACAGAAGGGCAGAGGGAGAGAGGGAGAATCTTAAGCAGGCTCCAAGCCCAGCACAGAGCCCGATGTGGGGCTCGATCCCATGACCCTGGGATCATGACCTGAGCCAAAATCAAGAGTCGGATGCTCAACCGACTGAGCCACCCAGGCGCCCCCCAAAAATGTCACTCTTAATAATATTATGGTGTTATTCCCTAGGCTATTCAGTGTCATTATTATAATTACTCTTTATGTTTGTCAGTTCATTGTATTTTTTCTATATTGTAACTATTAAACCATAATGGCATATTACCAAACCCCAGTGTTTTCTAGTAACTCTTCAAAAAAATAATTTGAGTCTTTTTCATAACATTTTTGAAGTAAAATGGGGCTGGGCACTGACAACTTTTTTCACAGTTTTTATCAATGTTATTAATTTTATATTCTGTGCCATGCAACATTAGTTACATTTCTTTACCTAGCAATATCTTTAGCAGAGAAAAAATTAATGAACGAAATCAAACATGTATATTTTTATTGAAGCATAATTGACATATAACATTGTAGTAGTTTTAGGTTTACAACATGATGATTCGATATGTGTTATACTGAGAAATGATCACGATATGTGTGGTTGCCATTCATCACCACACAAAGCTACTTTTTTTGTTCTTGTGATGAGAACATTTACATTTACCCTCTTGGAAGGTTTCACGTATGCAGTATCATCACGCCTTGTTTATTTTATTACTGGAAATCTGTACCTCTTGACGCCCTTCACTCATTTCATCCAACCCCCATCCCCTGTGGACCTGACAATGACCATTCCCTTCTCTTATATTTTATACAAACTTGGTCTTACTAAATTCCTAGGTAAACATACACTCTTCTGGATTAAGGACTTTGCGTGCGAACCAGACGAGCCTGGCAACCAGTGGGTTTTAGATTAAGCTTGAGCGAGGGTGTTGTCACAATTTGGCAAATTCTCCCCATGAAAGTGTGTGCTGTCATGATCGCTAAAGTTCTTTTTCATATATTTCAGCATCCTTTCCTGTCTTCCAGCAAGATGGTAGAACTAGTACCTAGCCAATCAATTATGTGCTCAATCGGTTTGAGTTGGAACGATTTCCCACTCGTGAAAGTAATAAATATTATTGAAATACCTAGCAAATAAGCTTTGGATAAATGCAGAAACATTCTAGAGTGCACAGAACACCTTCTAGATGGGAAAGCAGGTCTTAAAGAAGTAATTGCGGCTCTGAATGTTATGAAGGAAGGTACAGCATACTACGGAGCATGCTCTAAAACTGCAGTCCATGACACTTGTGCACTACGCTAAGCTATCCTGGCACAGGAATTCGAGGGTAAAATCTCATCAGAGACCAAAGAAACCAGTTTGGTCCTCTTAGAGGACCCTTCCTCCTCCTCGTCCAGGACAATCTATAACCATTTATTTTGTTTCTTCCTATAAAAACATCATCTCTCTTCTCACTTTCCCTATTTCCCTGTTTGAATGCCTGACCTTCCAGACAGACCTAAGCTTGATAAGAGTGGGAGCCTGTGTATCCTACCTGCCACCAGTTCTATGGCCTCAGGAAGGGCTGAGACTTCCCTTTGGCTGGTGGCCGCCATTTTGCCTCTCTCCTCTGTACTGTTCTGTAAGAGGCAGAGAGCCTCTTCCTGCCCCTTTTTCTCAAGTGGCTTTCTGTCCCTAAGCCTCCCACAACCTTTCTGTAGAAGTTTACATATTATTGAGACCCCAATCTCCCACATTTTAGCCAAAGTTCAAATGGTGAGTCATCTGTTGAGTTTAGATCAAGCTGATTTGAAGCCTAATGTTTCCAGATAACATTTTTCTTTGTGTCTGATAACTTTGTGTAGTGGGTGAGTAGAGGAAGCTGTGATATCCAAAAGCCGTGATCAGGAATTGCCACATAATTTGGAAACATGAAACTTGTACTCCCCTTTCAAGAGTCCCTTCTCAGAGCCTTATATATCACTAGAGATGAATATAGTGCAGGGAGACAAATAAACACTGAGCATATGGGTTTCTTTTGTCCCTCTTTGATACTCATCACAAAAAAGACTGGGCCAGCAATCTGTTACCCACAGGACACAGCCTCCAAAGATATTTCGTGATAAATCAGCTGAGTTTGGAAGTTGTGAAGGCCTAACTACAAATGTGCAGAGTAGGGCTTGGTCAAGGTGGGTCATGAGGATGTGGGTGGTTTCCAGAGCCGGGAACAAACGGCAGCACTTTGGAAAGATTCACGAATGATCGAAGCTAAGGTCTCACATCTTCCCTTCCAATGGCCACGCAGTTGGGACCATGGAGAACAAGAGAGAATCCTATCTCGGCATTTTCCTTTCCCCTTTCTCCCATGTTTTCAGGTGGGTGGTTAGCTGGAGAGAAAGACTACAGACTTCACCCATCGGTATTCCCAGACATATTTTTAACATCCCAATTAAGTGATGTGTTGCTAACAGACCTGGCAAGTTAAGAGGAGGGATGCCGATTGGGCCGTGTACTGTGTGAATCAAGACTGCCATCATTTCTTGTAAAAACCTGTTTATTTGTTTTCAATATTTATTCCTTGTTTTACATTATGTGTACTTTTTTTTAAATGCATTTCATATCATTCATGAAAAGAAGCAGGGGAAAAGGTTAAGAATTAGTAACAGAAATAAATGTAAGATCTTAAGCGACGCCTAGAAGAACACTTTAAGATACTGTCTACCCACTTTCTGGATAAGGGAAGCATCCGACTAGGGGAACAAGAGCTGGGGTTGAGCGTTGGTCTGCAGTTGGCCTACACTAAAGTCCGTGCTGCTTGTGATATCGCAAGCTTCCCAAGGGAGCTCTTGTCTCCCCGACAACCGTGGCGACTCTGGATTTCACTACAACATGGTAGTTCCAGGGTAGAGCACCCACCGGTGGTCAAAATAAAACACAACTCTTTGGTAGATTAAATACTCTACTCATCAATAGCAATCCCTAAATGTGGGATGAATACACACACACACACACACACACACACACACACACACACACACATTGGTCTTTGCCACTGATTCCTGACACAGAGCTCCTGAAACTCCTATAATTTTCTGGGTGATAGGGATGTCTTTGGTTCTAACGCGGCAACTCTGCATGGGCTCAGGATGGCTCCTGGGTGGAGGCCGATCACCAGAAGGACCGAACCATGATTAGAAGCTTAGAGTTTTCAGCCCCATCCACATCCTCCAGGGAGGGGAGAGGGACTGCAAATAGACTTAATAATTGATTATGTGCATGTGAAGAGGCCTCCGTAAAATCCTGATTATAGGGGCCCCGAGCGCTTCTGGTTGGATGTACACATCCATGTACCTGCACTACGACATACCCCAACTCCACAGGGATAGAGGCTCCTGCACTCGGGCTCCCCACTCCTGGACCCCCCTCTCTGTGTCCCTTCATCTGGCTGACACTCAGGAAGCACACGAAAGGAGGAGGACTGGGTTTGCCCTTCCATTGCATAGATTTTCCAGAACACTCACTGTGTAAGCGTGGTTTTTCCCATTTGCTTAATTCATTCAGCAAATATTTAATGGATGTCTAATATCTCAAAAATTGCACATCTTAGAGCCAATGAAAATGATTGTTAGGTAATTTTAGGAAATGCTCGATCATTTTTTGGTATCAGAGACATCTGGTTCCATACATGGCAGGAGGCATCACTCCGGAGGACCCGTCAGGTCAGCTTTCATAAGGCTATCGGTGTCCCATTAAATCTGGTTATTCTGTACACCTGTTCGGCCTTAAAATCCATGTATAACTACCAGAAATTCAATAAAAAAAGTTTCATCTTTTCTGGTATAGGATGACGTTTTCAAAAAGAAGGAGGGAAGGCTTGTTAAAAGATACTGTTCTGAGGGCTCGTTCAGCCAGCTGAGTGCCTTTGTTCAAGGCATTGGACCTTTTGAAGGTTCTGGACTGTCACCTTCAAAACAGAATATTAATAATAGAAATATCAATAATGCCTCTGTCACGTGATTGTTTCGAGAACTTACCTGAGATCCTGGCATCAAAATCCTTAACAAAATGCCCGGCTCTCTATAAATTAGGCAAAAGCAAAGCCCAGATTTGTCACATTGATTACATTAACTAGCAAATGTGGAAAAACCAAGCAATGCATATTGAAAATTGCTGTATATATTTACTTTTCATCGTAGCTGTTTCTATCTGTCTGTGCAGCAAGCTAGTTATCTATCTCTCATCTTCTTCCAGAAATAATTTAATGTGGTCTATTTAATATTATTATCTTGTTTTATGATTCATTTTCTAGTCAACCTTATCCAGACACATTATTTTCTAGAAATAATAATTATAGTGATTTCAGTATAAAATACAGTATACATGTATTGTTGGTTTCCTTCTAAGAGGCTGTCAGCTACTTGGAGGTGTAATTGCTATACCACTGACATGAATTTACAAGGCTGGAAACCGTAAGGTGAACTCTCTAGGCATTCGTAGACTCATACTTCAAAGGACTAGAACAGCAAGAAAGTCTACATTTAAAAGAACAAATCATGAGAAGTTAATATACTACCTTTGCATCCAAACTTCCATCATGTCCTTGGATATAAAAATTCTATGTGCCGGGTAGACTTTTCCTAATGAATCCTGCTCAGAGTGAACGAGGGGGACAGGGATTGGTCTGCCAAAGGTTACAGGGCTTTGAAACACACTGAGTCAGAGTGGGAGAAGAGATCCGCGAACAATCTGGTCTCATTTCACTATCAAAGGGAGACTTGCCTTCCTTAACATTTCTGGGAAAGGGTCATCTAGACCTTGGTTGACTACTCAGAGTAACAGGGAGCCCATTACTGAACAAGGATCATCAGTCCATGGTTAGGTATCACTGTTAGGAAACGTTCTACCGTGAACTGGAAGGAGGGTGACCATAGTCGGGAAGATTTGTGTGTTAACGGTCTCAGTCACTTACAAGTCACTTGGCAAGTAATTTTTTTCCCACCGGGGCCAACTGCAAATGGGGAGAGAAACAGGCTACTCTGGAAAGTCCACGGCGTCACGTGAGGTCACCGGTATAACGTGCCAGTACGGCTTAGCACCTGGCGTCTCCTGACTTTGCCTCCCTTTGGCTTGAAATCTTGCTAGTTAGCAGCCATTAAAGTTTGGGAACTTTCTCATAAAAATGTAATCATAATCAAGACAAAAACAGGGAGGCAACCCAGACGAGAGTCTTAAATACAAAAAGCAGAGAATTTGCTGGAAGGGGGAGGTAGGGTGGGGGGGGTTGGGTTAAATGGGTGATGGGCATTAAGGAGGGTACTTTTGGGGATGAGCACTGGGTGTCAAATGTAAGGCATAAAGCACTGGGTTCTACTCCTGAAGCCAAGACTACATTGTACGTTAACTAACTTGAATTTAAATGAAACAATACAAAATAAAATAAAATAAAATAAAATAAAATAAAATAATAAAACAAAACAAAACAAAACAAAATAAAATAATAAAACAAAATAAAATAAAATAAATAAAATAAAATAAAATAATAAAACAAAACAAAACAAAACAAAATAATAAAACAAAACAAAACAAAACAAAATAAAATAAAATAAATAAAATAAAATAAAATAATAAAACAAAACAAAACAAAATAAAATAATAAAACAAAACAAAACAAAATAAAATAAAATAAATAAAATAAAATAAAATAATAAAGTAAAACAAAATAAAATAAAATTAATAAAATAAAACAAAACAAAATAAAATAAAATAATAAAATAAAACAAAACAAAATAAAATAAAATAATAAAATAATAAAACAAAACAAAATAAAATAAAATAATAAAATAAAATAAAATAATAAAACAAAATAAAATAATAAAACAAAACAAAATAAAATAAAATAATAAAATAAAATAAAGTAATAATAATTCAAAACAAAACAAAAATTGGAGTTGTCCCTTCTTGTCCTAAGGAAGCCTCCTGGAGCAGAGAAGCCTCTGCCCTCTGTAGACAGGACCGGCATTCTGCCTGTGGCTCCAAGCCCCACACAGCCAATGCAATAATAGATATTGAGGTTTGTGACCTCTAATGTGTAAAACAGACTGCGTGTCCTTCTAGATCACTTTCCAAAGGTCAACTTGGACCTTCCATTGACCTGAAAACCACTCCAGCAGCCTACCTTTACAAATGTTTCGTTGGCGCCCCCAGTCAGCGTCCTGGGGATGATCAGAGCCACAGGGCGGTGCCCTCTCCTGTGGCTGCTGAGGACCACCCCTCCCCACCCCCCGCCCCAGCTTCCCTCAGACCTGCCCTCATGTGAAACCAGGTTAACACATGTCCTAGGCTTGTCCTCAGGGAAATTTTGCAAACCCCTTGCTTTAGAAGGTGGCTGACTAAGTGTTATCAATTCATACTGAAATTTACACTCTCCTCCTCCCTCTGGTCCCATCAAACACTGTGGAACATTCTGCCGTTTGTTCTCGAGCAAGAGGAGGATGCCTATGTCGCTGGTGGTATTGGGTTTCACATGTGGGCCAAGGAAGGTCTCGGAGGGTCTGCTCTTCTCCGTGTGGGGGATGTCTCTCCCTCTGACACCTTACAGCACAGTCAGAGGGCTCAGACTCAGCTGGGGTCTTCAGGGAAGCCCAGGTCTGGAGGCTAGCTGCCATACTAACTCCCCTCCCCCAATGAATCCCATGGAAAATAATCATAATCATAATCATAATCATAATCATAATCATAGATTTGTTGGCTGTTTGCCCTGAACTGTTGTCACACCGAGCCCTTTGGAGCAAAGTGAAGAACGATGATGCTCAAGGGCAGGTGTTAGCCGATGACCTGTGGTAGGAGCTTAGGCACCAGGAGCTGGAGAGCTGGTAATATTCCAGGACTCTCATGGGGTTCTAGGCAATCACACGGAGTCCCTTACGCTGGGCCATCCTTCCAGTTTACCATCAGCCCTTCATTCACTGGTGCACTGAGCGTCTACTTAGCGTCAGGCCCTTCTTGGGTGCTCAGAAGACATACATTAGTGAATAAAACAGATCTAGGTCTCTGCCCTTGGGGAGCTCCCATTCCAGGGAAGAGAAAGATCAACGATAACGCAACAACATGGTGCATTATAGAGTCCAGGCGTGGCACAACAGGAGAGGTAGTGTTGGCCAGGGGGGTTATGAGTGTGGTGCGGACGGGCATGAACGGGGTTAGGCAAAGAGGATTTACAGAAGCAGTCAGGTGGTTGTTAGTGGGGTGGGGCTCGGGCTATGATGGTACAGTTCCCGATTTTCCCGTCTTGGCTCGAGTAATCACCTTTCTGAGCGTCCTTGTCTACGAAAGGAAGATAACGCAAGGCTTCCTCACAGAGGGCAGGGAAGATCGAGTGAGAAGGGTCATCACGACACCCTCATTTAATGTGTTGGCTCCTTGTTAGCCCCTTCGTGTTGCAGGTGTGGAGACTGACACACACAGAAGAGGCACAGCTTTCCCCAAGGGCAGACGTGGCGGGACCCGAGCTGGAGGCACAGGCTGCAGGTACGTCACAGTCCATCATAAACCGTAATGACCAACGTGCAACTGGTTTGTGTCCTTTGGGTGCTGTGCGCAGGCCGTCTTCTGCCCCGCTCACCTCTGCTTTGGGGCCCTAACGACACGACACCTCAGCACGGCCAGGGGGCAGCCCTCTTAGATACCCGGCAGAACCTTGAGGAATAATGTTTGATCAGTCAGTCTCTTGCGTGAGGCATGGAAAGCCTTTCTCTCAGGCCCTGGCCTTCTGAGCAGAAAGGACAGCTGTTTGCTGATTGGCGTCCACGTGATCTTATATATAATTAAAAACACATTAAGTCCCCCACCCGAGTTCTCCTCGGACCACATGGCCCCAGCGTGTTGAATTCCCACAGGGTCCCTTTTCAACCCTTTTAGCCTGTCTGTCACTCCTTGACCCTTCTCCTCCTTCCTGGGAAGGACAAGCACTGGAGAAAAGACAGTGCGCTGTTGTAGGGGAGGAGGGGTAGGGGAGGGAAGAGGGAAGGGAATGGAGTCTTTCAGGGAATTCCCTGCATCCTTAGTTAAGATTCTTGCCTGAGAGTGGATCCAAGGACAGGGCAGTGCTGTGCAGACCTGGGATTTCCTCCCCACCCCTTTGATTATGACTGTTGTTATTTCTTTCCTATCCCTCTGGCATCAGCGTGGCCAGCATGCTAAAGTCTTTGTTTACACCAGAAAAGGTGATGGCTGCTTTATTCGCGTCTCTACTCCATTCATTTCCTCATCTACCTTATTGAAGGTCTCCTGGGCTCTGCCACAGGCCTAGAAGAAACAGGAAAAGAAAGAAAGAACAGGGAAGGGTGGTAGCAAGCACGGGGTGCCACAGAACCAAGAAAGGGGTAAAAGACTGCCCACAAGAGAAGGGTGGACAGAGGAGGACATACAGGGGAAGCAAAGCATGAGCTGACACTCGGTGGGTGAGAAAGAATTAGCCTAACAGAGACGATGAGGAAGACAGAGAAGCGGGTGTGAAGACTGACAGGTAAGCAGGACCGTGGCTTGTAGGTGAGGGCTGGGACCGACTGTGTGAAGGAAGTTAGTGATGGGGACCCAGACGTCGGGGCTGCCTAAGGAGGGGCTTTGGAGGAAAAGGAAGCGGGTTGGGGTCAATGCTGAAGCCAACAGGCGGGCACCGAAGGGTTTCAAGGAGGAAAGGGAGAGGATGAGTTTTGTATTTGTGGAGATTTCTCTGACTCCATGTAGATAACAGAGCAGAGGGGAGCGGGAACAGAGAACGGTCAGATAACATACTTCTGCAAAACTCAGGAAGAGATGCAACGGTGACCTGAACCAAAGCGATGGTAGTTTGGCTGGAAGGGAAGGGTTTGACTGCAGGGAAATTTGTGGTGGGTGCCTTCCATGAAATGGAACCGTTTGTATCAGTCAGTTTAGGTTATGCTAAGAGTAACAAACACTCCCCAAACTGCAGTGGTTCATGGCAACAAAGATTTATCTGTGGTTCCTATTTATGTTCCTCATGGGACTGACAGGGGTTCTGCGGCTCTGCGACATGCCCTTGACATCTGGGTCACACCACTTTTATAGAAGAGAAAGCCAAGAGAGACATACAAGGATTCTGAAAACCTCTGTTGAGAACCAGCACCCATCACTCCCATGCATGTCTTCTTGGCCAAAGCAAGCCATGTGACCAAAGCTGGCATAACCATGGTGGGGAGGACTCTAGCTTTTGCCATAACTGTTTTTTTTAAGAGGGGACAGAACAGGTTTTCACAACCATATAACCTATCACCATCTGCTACATTGGTCACACACAGAGTCACCTTCCTTCTTTACTCACACAAAATGCACTCAACTTTTCTCAAAAGTCCTAGCCCATCCCTGTGTCAGACTCAAACTCCAATAGCTGTTGTTAGTCAATATATCACGTCTGCAGAGAGCTGCTTCTGAATAAGAGTAGGAGTTCCATCGTGACCCTGCCCTCCATGACCATGCAACTATGTTAGAGGGAGAGGATCAGGTTGAGGGCAGTATCGCTTCTGTTTAAGAAGAGCAGGGCTTGGGGCACCTGGGTGGCTCAGTCAGTTGAGTGTCCGACTTCGACTCAGGTCATGATCTGGCGGTCTGTGAGTTCGAGCCCCGTGTCGGGCTCTGTGCTGACAGCTCAGAGCCTGGAGCCTGTTTCAGATTCTGTGTCTCCCTCTCTCTCTGCCCCTCCCCTACTCATGCTCTCTCTCTCTCTCTCTCTCTCTCTCTCTCTCTCTTTCTGTCAAAAATAAATAAACATAAAAAAATAGAAGACCAGGGGCACTGGGTGGTTCAGTGAAGCATCCAACTCGTGATCTCAGCTCAGGTAATGATCCTATGGTCACGAGATCGAGCTCCACGCGGGGCACTGAGCAGACAGTGCCGAGCCTGCTTGGGATTCCCTCTCTCTGCCCCTCCCCTGCTTGTGCCCTTGCTCTTTAAATAAATAAATGAAAATAAAGAAATCAAGAAAGAAATCAATCAATCAATAAATAAAAGCAGAGTCAGAAGAACCCATGACATTAGTACTTACCAATTCTGAAATTATACTGGACACATGCAATGAGGACCCTCTACCTGGAGGTAGGGGGTGTTCTTAATTGAGCCCAGCTTCTCCTCCTTGGGAGGAGCCCCACAGCCCATCATTTTCCACAGCTCTTGGAGGGCGAAGCATAAATTCTGAGGTGGTGTCAGAGATGTTTAAGAGAGCTTGGTTAATAAAGAGTTTAATTTTTGTAACATTTTGACCCAGAATACTCTCAACTAGTTTAGATTGTTTATGAGTTCAGGGTATGTGTGTGTGTGTGTGTGTGTGTGTGTGTGTGTGTGTGTGCTTAAAAGGATATTTATAACAGCAAGCTCAGGGCACCTGGGTGGCTCAGTGAGTTGCGTGTCTGACTTCGGCTTGTGTCATGATCTCGTGGTTTGTGGGTTCGGACCCCACATTGGGCTCACTGCTGTCAGCACAGAGCCCGCTTTGGGTCCTCTGTTTCCCTCTCTCTCTCCCCTTCCCCTGCTTGCACTCTCTCAAAAATACAAATACAATACAATGCAACACAATAGAATACAATGCAATGCAATGCAATGCGATGCGATCCGATGCGATGCGATACGATACAATACAATACAATACAATACAATACAATACAATACAATACAACAGCAAGTTCAAGCTTAGTTGCAAGGTGGAAAGTCATACTCGAACTCTGGTGTCCTTGTATCCTACATCAAATTGATTTTTAAAGTGATTTTTAACTCTTCCTTTGGACATTGACATGACCCCTGAGATCTCCCCAGGCACTGCAAATGGGTGTTGGGAACACAAACCCAGTTTTGAGAAGAGAAGGAAATGCAAGTCTACTTTTCCGAGATTCTGGGCCAGACTTGACCTGCTGTGAGCGTCCCTGTTTCTGCAGGTGCAGGACGGCCCGTGGTCCTCGTGCGTCTTCTCTCCAGCGGTGTCTCCCACAGGCAGGTTTCCACATGAACAAGGGTAGATGTTCTCAGGATTTCTATCATCCCCTGCAGGTGCATGTGAATAGCAGCTATAATTCAGTGACCTGGTTCCGGGCTGGAAGGGAAGTTCAGTCACAACTTTAAAAAGGAAAGCTTACTCAGTGCCCCATCCCTTTGCAAACATAAAAGTATAGTATTGGGGCCACTCAAGCCTAACCGTGTCCCCAGTTAAAATTTACAATTGTTCATTTCTGGGACACCTGTGGCTCCGTTGGTTGGTGTCCAACTCTTGATTTCAGCTCAGGTCATGGTTTTATGGTTCATAGGGTCAAGCCCTGCCTTGGGCTCTGTGCTGATAGTGACGAACCTGCTTGGGATTCTAAATAAATAAATAAATAAATAAATAAATGTATGTTTAAAAAATATTAAAAAAAATAAAATTGTGAATTTCCTCTTCTTTCATCAAAGAGAGAGGGAAAATTTATGATTTCACAATGGCAGGCATGATGGATGGATGGCCATTTATAAACATTCCACTTAGCCCACCACATATCACAGCCCCCTGGCATTTAGACAGGGCCATCGAGCTGCCTCTGGACACGGGCTGTGCACAGAATTGGCACTTGACGTTTCTGGAGAAAATGTGGAAGATTCTCTGTTCAGCCTCCTAGAGCGATCACTTGACCTACTGTGGTGAATGAAAAGATGCTCTGTCCAGATGAAGCAGGTAAGATGGGATCTCTGTGACTCTAGATCCCTGGATGAAATCCCGCACTGAGCTGCATGGGACATACAGCTTGACCAAGATAAGCCGTCCCGGGTTATGCCCTCGCCATCAAGATCTGGGAGTGTTTGTTACCGGGCAGTCTCGTCTAGGCTTTTCTGACTGATACTGAGAATCAAGAGTTCTACTCTGGCCCATGAAGCACAATTGGATCACTTCTCTTTCAAAACAGTACTTTATAGTTCATTTGGTTTAAAAATCCTCCAATGGCATTAAGAGAAAATAACACCCTGGGAAGGGAAGCTATGGGTCAAAATTATATAGCACATCGGATAAGACTGGAATATGATCCAGTCCTCAGGCTCCTGTCCCACACTGCAATTAAAATGAGGACTTTCCTTTTTTTTTTTTTTAACCTAATAGAGCCAGTCACATGCTTGATATCACATTCAATATTCAAAATTACGCAAATGGTTTCAACATCAGCTACTCTGTCCCAATTAAAATTAAACTATTTGTACTACATACATATTTATACAATCATCCCCTCTGACTAGATGTAGTCATATGCATAGTCACCCAAGCTACATCATGTATTGTCTGAACAAACAGACGCAGGAGAAGGACGGGTTGGTATTGGGGGCTGGGGCTGGCGTCTCCACTAGGCAGGCAGTTAATTTAAAGTTTAAAAAATGGATTTTCAACAGCTGATACATGGCAGATTTAATAACCTGACATTTTTTCTCGCTCTCTTCCTAGATAGTCCGTTCAACTTTGACTGGACCTGTTGCGGGATGGTTTGATTACCATAGTGTGCACCCTCTGGCGTTATTTAAAAAAGCGAATCCCTAATCCCTGCTTAATTTTATGAACTGTCAAAACGATTCTAAATATCTCCTCTGTTTGCATTTTCACCTCGGGACAGGGGTCCAGAGGTACGGATCGGGTGTGCAACAGTGGACTTCAGGCAATTTTCATCTCTTAATGCCTGTAGCATGAGAGGCTGAATTTGTAATAATCACCAGATTATCTCTAAAGATCGCTCTGTTGTACCTGCAAAATGGTGCAGTGGGAAAATGCAAAAGGTATGGAAGAAAGTAATTGATGAGAGGCAGGAGATGATTGGTCTTCTTGACCCCTGATGGAAAAAGAAAAAAAAAAAAATCTCCCCAAGACGAATGTTGGTAATTTCTGTTAAATGTTGTTTGGAATGCGCAATGCCACAATCCTGCCTGAGAGCCAAAGATGGCCTTCTGCCCCCACAGGCAGCTCACGCGCTGGGGCATAAGGGCTTGGAGGGGGGGGGGGGTAATTCCCAAAATGGGTCCAGAAGAGGAGGTGGGACCTGAGCCCAGCAAAAGTTTAGAGAGTAGCCCCTGCAGAAAATATCAAATCCAACAACGCGGGAGTGCCCCTGGCACATGACCTGGAAGGGGCCCCAAACTGGCTTGTTTCCCTTTTCCTTTCTTCTCCCCCCTGGAGACCGTTAGGCTGGAAATGCAGGAGGAAGGCCATGGTCAGAGGGCAGCATGCTTCCAGGTACTGTGTGACTTTGGGCAAATCCTACGCTGTCCGTCTCCAGGTTTCTGTCTCTGCACCTGACAGTTGAGGGCGGAAGGTTCCACCCACACCGTAGAACACAGGGAATCCGAGCCCCTCCTCCTCTTCTTTGCAAGCTGGATTTGCAGTCCTCCATCCATGATTCTTTGAACCCTCAGTCTGTATGGCAGAGGTCAGACTGGGGAGAGTATAGCATGACCCTGGCTTCTGTGCCTCTAATCTTCGGGAAAGGAAAAAAGATTGAGTGTAACTATAGGCAAGAAAGGGTTATGTGTCTGGGAGGATCCTGTTTTCCCTCCAAAACACAAAACCTGTGGTTTTAAAGACGTTTAAACAATCACGCAGGCAGAAGACTCTTGTAGAATCACTCCTCGCCTCAAAACGCTAAGAGCGGACGTTCTAGGTAATAGAACTTCCCGGAAAAATCAAGGAAAGTTTTCTTAGAAATCCTGCTGCCCCTTACAGCTCACTAGCCAGAGAAGCCAGAGTGTAAAGGAAGGCAATTACTCTTTTTCAAGACTGATAGAGGAGGAAAAGTCAGACTTTTCGTTTATGCACTTGTAAATCATTACAATAAATCCCAGACTGACCTGTGTTCCTGGATTGTGTCACTTTTCCCCAGAGAAAAAGCCAATCCCTTTCTAGTTCTGATGAACTGAATCAGGCCAAACACAACCTTCTGCCTGACAACACCTTGCAGGTGCCCTCGTGGAAGGCCAGGCAGGAGGGCTGGGTTCACCAACTAGAATCTTCTAAAGGGCATGCTCGGTATATGAGTCTTCCTGTGCCAGAATGTTTTAAAGGGTATCCTTTTTGGTGGTTGTTGTTGTTGTTGTTGTTGTTGTTGTTTTGTGGGGTTTTTTTCAACCTGTGGAATTTAAATCCATTTTAACTTTGAATCTGTGAAATCTTCGGGTCCTTCTATCAGATTCTCCTAAATAGGGACTTGGCTGTGAAATCTTCGTGGTGCAAGCTAAAACTGACCCCAAACAATCAGAAGGCAGGAAGTTTCTGAGGCAACCGGTATGATGCATTTTTGTATGCCTTATTTTTTTAGAATATGCTGCAATGATAAATAACTAAGCCACTTCTCTTCTTATGATGAACGTTCACGGAAGGAGGACATTTATATCACTTCCCCACGAAAGCATCGCCATTGTTACCACCTTGAATGTTGGGCAATAACTAACCGCGACTCTGTACAGTTGCTTTAAAACATTATAGTTTGTAAAGTGCTTTTAATACACAGTACATCATACCAACAGCGTGGCTTAACATTGTTTTATTGACTAATAAAATGTTTTAAATAACGTTAACAATATTTAATATTTAATAATATTAATACTATTTAACAGTTCACTCGTATTAAAGTAATGGATGAGGGGAACACTGCTATAAACCAGACACCGTGTAGGTGTTTTATGTAATCTTGTTCCATTTTTCACAGCAATACCAAAAGAGTGGTCTTAGAAAGTCGTTATGGAATAGACTAAGGAAATGAAGCTCAGAGAAAGTCGGTGCATGGCCCAGGTCACACACCCAGTAAATGACAGAGGCAGAGGCACAAAATCAGGTCCTCAGATGCCAAGTGAAATAATTTTTACGGTGCATAATATTAGCCAAGTTAAAAAAAATATATGTATATATATATATATATATATATATATATATATATATATATCCTTTGCAAATTACACAACCCCTAAGTTCTACCATTTGTACAAACTCCAACGGTTTTGGAGAATAAATTGCTACTTTGAGGTCTGAAGGCTTATTCAGTACAATAAAGACTTCTACCTTTTCTAAAACCCAGAAAGGGAAAATTAAAAACAAAATGATCTGGAAAGCGAGTCGAACGTGAGTTCTCATTAGAGAGCGCAAAATCCTTTCTTTTCGGAGGAGGCATTTTGTACATCATCACGTGGGAGATACGTGTGCAAATTTTGTACTGCTGGGGCCCGGTGTGAACATATGGGCCCATTAATCATGAAATATTGATTGTGGATTGAAACTATGGAACAGGTTCCATGACACATGGGTTTGTTTTGTTGGTCTGAAGTGTTGAGTAAAATAACACAGAAGCCATGTTAACATTCATCCCCAACTCTCCTTTTGTTAGCAGGTTACTGCTCACCCAATTCACATATCCTCAGGTTTATGAATTATTAATCAAAAGAGCTAAAAAGTCAATCCAATCTGGTTAGATACTGTAGTTCTTGTGGCTTCCAAACTTTTAAATAATGAATGGTTTCATCACTTCCCCAGTGGATGTCAAGCAAGAAGAATGTGTAGAATCAAAATCCCACTGGGTAACAGAAGCAACATAGTCAAAAAAAGTAGTAATTTTTAATAATAGCAACTCCAACCTATTGTATCATCACTGCCATTCTCGAGAGAGATCATTTCAGAATGGGAAGGAGAGGTGTCTTGAAAAAAAGGGCTTTATGGGATCAAATATTGCCAGAAAAAGCAATATAACATAAGGGAGTTGGTAGAGGATATGAATACATCCACACAAATACGTTATATTGTAAAAAAAAAAAAAAAAAAAAAAGAAAGAAAGAAAAGAAAGAAAGAAAAAAGCATGCCTTTGCTGTTCCTAATTCTTCAAAAGGAAAATGTACCTTTAATTATTCCTTATATTGGAGGAATTCTCTGATGAACACCTCTTGGTGAATGAGAACTTGGGGAAAACAGCATAGAATAAAAGGGAGAAATAAATGGGGTTCTTAGATTGGCCGGATTATCATGAACCATGGGACTCAGTGCCGACAGGGAGGTATTTAGTGGGCAATAACAGAAAAAAAAAAAAAAAGACCAACTCAGAAATAACTACTTGTAGCGGGTGGGGATGTGGTAGAGAAACGCAGACTCTAGGTAAGAACGTGAGAGGAAGAAAAGTAATATTAGCAAGTACCGAAGCGTGACGAGGGATTGATAGGTGAAGGCATGTGGGACCAAAATCAAAACAAATGGTTTTAGAACTCTGTGCTATTGCAGAGGAATCGGTTGAGCCACGTTGCCTCGATGGAGGCGGGGGCGCCAGTGAAGGCGAGGACCAGGTGGCTGAGACGGAGGCAGCCCTGAGGGCGTCTCGTCCAGTTCCCCCTGTCCACCCTCCTGCAGGCTAAACACTTCCTTCACGCTGCAAATGTCAATTCACGCTGATAATCCCATTTGCAATAAAAGTTCCCAGTCCCTCCAGAAGGTCCTCACCGGTGAGAGGAATCCCGGGCCACCTTGAGAACGGGTTGTATGCATTTGACTAAGTGACTGGGCTGTCCCTGGGGATGATGTCTTTCCAGTGTCGTCATGACGTCTTTCCAAGGCAAGCGGGAAATAGGTGTGCCTTCACGATCAACCAAACTTTTGCCCCAAACCCGTTGGGTAGCTTTTTGGTAAAATGTGCTCAAATATGCATGGATTAATAACAAGCCCAAACCCTATTATTTTTTCCCTTTTTCCTAAGTTAGGACTGCTATAAAAAAATACAAGTTATTCAGTTGCATTTGAATTTCAGATGAGCAATATATTTTTAAGTATATGTGGTCTCAAATAATGCATGAAACACACTTATACTAAGAAAAAAAGTCCTGGGCTCTCTGGGATTCTAATTTAACTGGGTGTCCTGTATTTTAATTTGCAACCCTACCCTAAACCTCAACTCAAATCTCAAGATATCCTCATCTTCTGAAGTTGGTTCACGTGGACACAATCTTAATGAAAATGCCACGTATAAATAACTTAGGTTTAAAATATATGTGACCACTGCATCCCCTTGCTCCTTTTCTGTCTCTCCCCTGATTTCCCTTTCTTCTACTTTTACGGAGCAGATGTGCCTGCATCTACGTGCTGCTCGTGAGGGTATAAAACTGAATCAGACCCAGCCCTTTTCTTGGAAAAGCTCCCAGCCTCTTGAAAGAAAAAGGCATGCAGATACCATTGGTCAAAAAGGAATATTTTAATAGAATTTTTGTCCTCCCTTCATCCCTCCCTTCCTTCCTTCTTTCCTTCCTTCTCTCCCTCCCTCCCTCCCTCCTTCCTCCCTCCCTCCCCCTTTCCTTCCTCCTTTTTCCCTTCCTTCCTCCCTTCCTCCCTTCCCTTCCTCCCTTCCTCCCTTCCTTCCTTCCTTCCTTCCTTCCTTCCTTCCTTCCTTCTTTCCTTCCTTCTCTCCCTCCCTCCCTCCCTCCCTCCCCCTTTCCTTCCTCCCTTCCTCCCTTTCCTTCCTCCTTTTTTCCCCGTCCTTCCTCCTTTCCTCCTTTTCCTTCCTTCCTCCCTTCCTCCCTTCCTCCCTTCCTCCCTTCCTTCCTTCCTTCCATCCATCATCCACCCATCTATATTCCATCTATCCATTCATCATCCATCCATCATCCATCCATCCATCCATCCATCCATCCATCCATCCATCATCCATCCATCCAACACTCCTTCCATCCACCTATCCTCCATCTAAATCTGATTCATGGAAGAACCTGCTGATTCTGCTTCAAAAAGGAATCTTGCGGGGCACCTGGGTGGCTCAGTCGGTTAAGCGTCCGACTCTTGGTTTCAGCTCAGGTCAGGATCTTGCTCTTCGTGAGTTCCGGCCCCACATCAGGCTCCACGCTGAGAGTGCGGGGCCTGCTTGGGATTCTCTCTCTCTCCCTCTCTCTGCTCCTCCCCCACTCACTCTCTCTGTCTCTAAATAAACTACATTAAAAAAATTTTTTTTTAAATAGAAGGACTCTTGCCACAGCCTTACAATGTATCTTTAAAGCAGAGATCCCATTTAGGGGTGATAAAACCAAGTCTCCGTGAAGTTCCTAAGCACAGTAGACCTCTGATATGCAGCAGGTTCGGGATAGAAATCCTGACCCTCGAGATACACTTCATTTTGATATGTAACAAGAGACAGAGTTAAAGGCGCACTTCACCACCTTCTCTGCTTCTGACTTTTTTTTTTCTCTTTCTCACAGAACCTCTGCCCCCTCATGTGCCAACGCTCACACATTTCTCTCTCTTGACATCTGTGGCATTGGGCCCTGTGACTCCTGTCACCTGTGCCAGGCGGCCTCCTTCCCCTCCCCCGCCTTCCTCGGCTGGGTCTCTGACCGCAGGGGCTGAGAGTCTGGCCTCTGAGCACCACTTTCTCAGCGGGGCACTTCCTTCTGCACGCTGCTCGGGCAAGTTGTTTATCTCTCCCAGGGATAGTAACAGAGATCGTATCTGTGGAACTCTATCTGTCTGGGCACAGATGTCTGCCTCCGTGGCAGCCGCTTCATCTCCCTGCTGGGCCTCACCTTCCAGAAGCCTTCTTCTTCCTCCCCCAGGGCCCCTCCTCCATCTTGCAGAAGATTAGCTGAAACACAGCAGGGCAGAGCAAGGGGAGCGCTGAGGCCATTCGGGCCCCGCCCTTCCTGGCCTCCCCGCAGCTACTCAGATACTGGTTCCTGCTGGGCCGCCCGTGAGGAGGGGGCCGAGGGGAGGTGGCAGAGGCCCCGATGGTAGCCAGGAGAGCAGCTCATGGAAGGACTTGCCCGCCCGGGTGGCCGCGGGGAGGAGAGCCTTGGGCCTGCGGCTGTCCACTGGCACTTTCTGCGGTGACAGAAAAATTCCCGGCCTGCTCTGTCCGGTGCAGTAGCCTTCAGCCCCACGTGGAGGCCGAGCGCTTGAAACGCGGCCCGGGGGACTGAGACATGGGATTGTTAACCTGATTCTAGTTACTCAAAAATGAAATCTAAATAACCACCGGTGGCTCGTCACCACCAAATCAGGCAGCAGCACGGAGGCAGAACCTGCTGCGAGACACTCATGTGGAAGGGTGCACCCTTCGGGCTGTGAAACCAGCTCCCTTCTGAGCCCCGCTAGTGCTAGGAGGAGTCATCGGCTTGCTCGCTCTTAATTCGTTGGCTTCCCCGTCTGCGCAGTGTGATTGATAATCCCGACGTGTTGGAAGGACCCAGTGAAATAACTGAGGGTAACGGTCATCATCAATGAAATGATCGATGACAGCAGGTGTCAGCCTTAGAATAAGCATCGCGGCTTTGTCAGGACTCTGTGTTCTTCGGACGCCTTTTGTTTAGGACTTTTGCACACTTGGCAAAGCTCCAAACAAATGGAAGCCTCGGCGCGACTGTCGGTGTCCCGGTGCTTAATCGCCACGCTTTGGACGCCCCGAGAGAAGCGGCATAGTGACGTGGATAGAGAAACTCATCGGTGTCCGAACGCCCCGAGTTTCCATCCCGTAGAAACGATGACCACGGGCGGGTCACGGAACCTCTTGGGGATCCTGCGTCCCCATCAGTGAAATAGAATCATGATGCTCATGGCATCAGGCTGTCAGCAGCGATGACAGGAGGTCCTGTGTTTGAAGTGGCAAACCAAGTGCCCACGGCACCCACGAAATGTCAGTCCCTGTCTCTCCCCACGGAAAACAACCATTGATTTTGATGACACATTTAGGATGAATGGTAGCCTTTGAATGCCTGACTAAGGGCTACTGGGAACGTTACAAACGAAAATTCTGTGGGTCTGATTGCAGTTCTCATTCTCTTACTGAATGCAGGGAGAACTTTGGCTGTTTCCAAACCCCTGTCAAATGCCTCGACATTTCTAGACTAAAGTCACTCGTCTCCAGTAGGTTTATTTACATGCAGCAAGGCAAAGTTTCCAGCTTTTAAGGAAAGAGCCTTTCAAAATCATATTAAAAAGACCTCAAAAGCTTTTCGAGGCATCAAACAGCCCTTAAAATAATATTTTGATAATTTAATTGTAAATAAATCAGGAACATGTGGGTTACAATTTCCATTAAAACGCACATGACTTTTAAAATCAGGGAGCCAGGGTTTTACTGAACTCAGGGCATTTGAGAAAAGCTTTGCGACACGGGGCAGGGCTCCGACGGAGTGGGGTGCACCCTGCTCTGCCTTGTTAGTATGACACCAAAGGGAATTTTAGCTGGGCATTTTCAGCCTTCACCAGGTCTGATTTGAAATGGCCTGCATGCCCCATCCTTGGACAACCGAGCACAGGGAGCCCGGAACCTCAATAGAAGAGAAAAGCAAAGGGCCGCCGACTAAGTGGATGGCAGAACAGAGCGACTGGACTTTTGGAGGCAGCTCTGCCCCTTCGGTCCTGTGGAAAGGACAAGAAGGTCTGGCCATGGGCCCCATCAGCAGGTAGAGTGACTGAGTTCATCCACAGGCCACTGCTGAGCACAGATGTGCCGGGCAGGGCCAGGGAGCCGCCTGGTGTGGAGATGGCCAGGGTGTCTGTTCTCGTGCACACCTCGCAGGCACGTTCAGACAGAGACACACACGTGCACACACGCTCTAGCGTGACCTGTGGAGGGGGGGGGGGGCGGAGACTGGGGAGGCTGTCAGCATGCTGCTGGAACTGACCCACTGCCTTGTCTCCATTTGACCTTGGGCACGTGTCTTCTATCTTTTAAATGCACTGGAGGCCACAAGCTAGAGTGGGGACTGGAGCCCCGTCCTGCCCTCCCCCTCCTCCCCCTTCTCTTCCTCTCCTCTCCTTCTTCTTCTGAGCTCTTTTGTTCCTCCCCCCCTGCCTCCCTCCTTTTTCTCTCTCCACTTCTCTGTGTCTCCCCCCTCCTCCTCCTCTCTCTTCGTCTCTTTCCCTCCCTTGCTCCCCACCGAGTCCCTCCCCGAAGCACATCCGGGATGTATCATGCGTCCCAGTCCAATGAACCTCGGTGTCCTTTGGTGCTCCAGGAATGTCAGCGTGTCTGCCCGTCCTCACCCCCACTGCTTGACACTCGGGCCGCATCCCACACTTGATGACTGTGTCAGGCGATGGGGCACGCCGGCACACGACGGGAGGCCCCAGGTTCGAGAGGGAGCACGGCCGGTACGAGGCTCCCAGTGAGTGATGTGGCTGAACGATGGGACTTTTTCGAGGAGGAGAAACTTGCCCGCGGACCCGCCTGGGGAAGCAAGGTTTCAGGGGAGGGGGGGAGCAGGATGAGACGGACCTGCTAATTACAGGCGTTCAGACCACGGGATGGTCCCACGTGAGGCCTTGCAGGCTCTGTCCATGCACCGCTGGGTTGGTAAGAGGAGAGTAGAATGGCCTGGGTTGACAGCCCGGCTCCTGCATCTCCCACTGGCTGGTTGTCGGTAAAAGCAACCTTCCCAGGACCCCAGGGTCTAGTCTTCATTTCTTAAAGGGGCATTTGGGGAAAGCTCGTCCACGGGGTTCATCTGAAACTGTCTGAAGAGAAACAGCGCCCGTCACCAGCTGCCACGGCTGTGCGGTATGGTGTGGGCGAGGTGTCCACAGCTGTAGGACTCGGCTGCCCCGTGGATGCCGTCCTCTGCGTGGACGCCCCAGTGTCCTCTCTGTGGGGTCCGGGTTTGGTGTCGCCCTCAGCGCCAGGAGGAGGACGCAAGGAATTGCAGATGGGAGTCTTGATTGCGAGTGCCCGGTGAGGACAGCTTGGGGACCCCTGGCTCCACATGACACGGAAGGGGAAGTGACCACAACGGGGGTGGCGGCGATGACTGGTGCTGGCCACCACGCTGCTCTGTGCTGGATGCCTTCCTGCCTCATTTTATTTTCTCCAGAATCCTGGGCCCTTCATCATACCCACTCCCCAGATGAGGAAACTGAGTCTCTGTGGGGTTTTATGGACTCACAGAAAGACACACGAATAGGATGCAGTGGGTGCTAGAACCACAGTCCTTACCACCATCGAGGAAGCTGCTTGTCTCGAGGCTCCGAAGAAGAGAAATACAGTGAAGCCTCGGATTGCGAGGAACTTGTTCTGCCAGCGTCCCTCAAGGGGAGCAAACGCTTCCACTAAATTCTAACTTGATAAATAAGCGATGCCTTGCAATATGAACAGTACGTGTCACCGAACGTCACGTGCTCACAACTGAGCCAATGGTTCTTGAAATTCGCTTTGATACACAAGTGCTCTGGGTTACGAGCATGTTTCTGGAACGAATTATGCTCACAAACCAAGCTTCTGCTGTATATCCAAATGATGACCACCCCTAGAGATCTGCTCAAAAATATTTTTTTATTAAGGCTATGATGACCCACACTCAGCAATAACACTAAAATATTGATACGGATCCATTAATCATTGACGGCGATGATAATCCCAGTGATGTGCAACGCAGTTCAGCTTCTGCGGTCAAGTTTAGCCCCGGCTCGCTCATCAAGGTCTGCTAGGTTTGGGGGCTGGTCGTGTTGACGTAACACTGATCTATCTTGAGTCCCGTGTTCACACAAATTTGCATACTGAATCTTAAAACACATTATTTTTAGGTGTGTGTCCATATTTCACTTGTCAAATGGATACAAAATTCCTCTGCCGGCCCAGGCCTCCCTTCCAAGAACGACTTGTCCTTCCGGAGTCAGACCCCTCCCTGCTTTCTCCGAAAAGCCACCCCAAGGGCAACACCACGTCTTCCTCCCTTCCTCACCACTGACTGGACTCAGAGACACCGCCTCTGTCACTACTGTCCCCTCGACTGTCTCCAAATTCCAACTTGGGCAGGGGATGCGGGGGGAGGAGGCACAGCATGGGTTTGGACCAATGCTTGGCCCTGCTATTTTTGATCTCAGTGACATAGCACGGGCCAGTGGGCCTTCATGCCCCTGGGCTTTCTTGTCTGCCCCGTGGACATCAGTAGTTCCCTATGGAGCTCTAAGACACGTGACATGGATAGTGCCTACACAGGTCCCGGCCCTCACAGGGGAAGGGCCCCCTCCCCCACCCCGCCCTCCCGGATGCAGACTCTGTTCATGAACCCACCAATACCCACCAGGGCAGAATAGACTGGAGACAAGGTGAACGTGGACAGACAGATGTGGCTCCACCCCTCTGGTACGCAAGCACAGAGGGCCAGAAAGAGGGCAAGGTTCAGAATATTCTAGAGCTTTGGATGTCTCACGTCTAGAGAGAAAAATACCTGCGGTTCAGGATAATGGTAAAAATTAAATGAGCTACCTACCACTTTCTCCCAAGGCCTAGCACTTCAGGAAGGCCGCCACTGTGTGAAAACAGTGTTTATTCTCTCTTGTCTTTCCCAGACCTGTGTTTGAACAAAGGCGACAAAGAAGCGGTCAGGGAAAGAAGTGGGGGGACCTGGTCCTCCCACTCATGGCCCACCTCCTGGTTCAGAGAGCCCTTCAACAAATATAATTTTGTATAACCCTGACAACAATCTCAGGGGGAAGCTAAGACGCTCACTTTGCAGATCTAGAAACTGAGGCCCCGCCCATTTCCATGGTCCGCCAAAGTTGCCCACAACCTGGGACTGTGGGGTCCCTGGGAGGGCTGCTGCTCACAGACGTCCCGCCTTGCAGTGGAGTTCCAGCTGGGGCTCTGTGGGTTCAGAGCCAAGGTCACAGATGTTGAGAACATCCCCTGTCTAGAAACAGGATATACTTGGGGCCAGAGCAGGGACTGACCAGTAATCTTCTCTTTTGTAGGTTTCATCTATCTAAAGATGAAAAGAAAAAAAAAATCCAATAACCTTCCCCTCGGTGTCTTCCCTCCCAAATTCATTCTTCAATTCTTGGCTGAAGTGTCAGGCTGTGCTCACTGCAGGGATAGGTAGAATCTGCGAGGTAACTCTCTGCCTCTGAGCAGCGGGCACGGGAAAGGAAGAAGATTCCTGCACCCCCCGCCATATTTCACCCACCGCCCCCACCTCCCCAGACCCTGTCCTCCCATCTCACTGCTGTGTCTTTGCTTCGGTTGTTCCTGTGAGGTGATGGCGCCTCTCCACCACTCCAGCTCTGCCCTCAGCCTCTCCCCTGTCGAGCATCCCCTACCTCATACTGCCCCTTTGCTACATTCCCCAGCTATTCCACAGCCACATCTGTCGCTCTCCACTTCAGGATGAGACTAGGGATTTAATGAATTCCAGTTTCTGACTCTCTTCCACATTCTCTCCGGAGTCTCCAGCGCTCTCCAAAAGGCCCAGCATCTCCTCGGCAGTGGGGACCCAGCCATTTGATTCCGGGTCTTGTCTGCCTCCAAATGGCTCTGCCCTGGCCTCTACTGGTGCTGACCAGGGCTAGCCACAACCTCGGCCTCTGTCGTTCACCCCCAAATGCCAATGTCCCATAGAGCCAGGCCCTCTGACCTCTGATCTTTGGCTCTGCATCTCAGCTCCCAGTACCCTCCTCCCAGGCAACTGGGGGTGCCCTGGCTGCGCGTGCTTCTCCAGGCTAGTGGCAAGAGGAGGAAGCTGTTCCAATGTCCACCTTGGCCCCTTTGGCCCCAAAAAGGCAGGGTCACTCCTTTCTTGCTCTGGGGCATGACCTCGGGCTTCCAAGGGCACTTGCCCACTTACCAGCCCCTGGCCCCTAGCCCTGCCCTTCCACATGTGACTGACTTCTCTCTGGATCACAGTTTTCTCATTTGGAAAAGATGTGATTGAAGCATATGTTTGTAAGGTCCTCTCCTGCTTCTATTACCTCTTTTTAAATGACCTAATATTTGGGATATTTTTTTCTTCAAGTGATCTCAGACTTGCTCGAGACCCAGGGACTGACTTTGAAAACCACCCTGGGGTGGGGGGGGATCTGTATGAATTAATCCTCCAGTCAAAGTTTCATCAATGACCCGGATGAATGTGAAGACAATCACATCCAAAGTTCGCACAGCCCGGAGGGAGAATAAGGCAGTAGGTCTTAGGATACCGTCTTCACAAGGATGCCAAGAAACTGGAATGAGGAGCTAAATTTGAGTAGACTTTCCTCCTAGAGGAAATGATAGCTGAGCTGGGTATGAAAGAATATTTTCCTTAGAGGAAAGTGATGATGTTTAAGTTGTAGCGGGGCAGACTCCGGGGACACCAGATTCCTGCTTTCAAATGTCACAGATCCCAAGCTTACCACATCCAGCAGGCAAAAGAAACCAGCTTTGATCTCAAGGCCATGGCCAGGAGCAGTGCTGAGCATTGCTCTGAGGTAGATGTCCGGTCTCAGAAAGGGTCATTTTACAGCAGGAAAAACCTGTCATCCATTCAATTGGCATGTGTGCCCGCAGGAGCTGCTCTGGCAGGCTTCAAGGAAGCAGCAGTGATCAGGGTGGGCCCACCTTTTCCCACCCAAGTGAACCTTCTGGAGGTAGGGGTCACGTGATAGGACTCGGGTAAATACATGCTTAAACAGGACATCGTGACACAGGTAAGCCGGTACAGGAACAGCACATGATGGTAGCTAGGCGTGCCCAGTGCGTGATTATACGCAGGTAGGTGGGTACATAAATTGCATGTGATAGAACCCAGGTAAATATGTGCATACACAGTTCAGCACTGCCCACGTAAGCGTGCACATAAATAGCACATAATGGTACACAGGTACACACCTTCCTAAACGGTACATGATCACATACACGTAAGTGAGTTCGCAAACGGTGCACGACCGCATGTACACGAGAAGCCTCTGATAATACACGGGCTAGAGGTGTATAGAGACAGTGCATAATCACACACGGAAACATGCAGACAGGGGCACCTGGGGGGCTCAGTCGGTTGAGCGTCTGCCTCCTGGTTTCGGCTCAGGTCCTGATCTCAAGGTTTCGCGAGTTCAAGCCCCGCGTGGAGCTCTGTGCTGACAGGGCGGAGCCTGCTTGGGATTCTCTTTCTCTCCCTGTCTCTCTCTCTCTCTCTGTCCCTCCTCCATGCATGCTGTCTCCATCTCTCTCAAATAAACAAAACCCTCAAAAAATGAATTGATAAATATGTCTATTTAATAATAAACGACATGCATGTAGATAGCACATAATGGCACACAGATAAACAAACATATACATAAAGGGGACATGGGGGCACATACATAAGTCAACAGGTATGTGAGGAATAGACAACCACACACAGGCAAACAGCGGTCAGTGCCGTGAAGGGGATGAATAAGATGTGGTCCCGGGATAGGGAGTGAATGCAGGTGACAGCGGTGGCGTGGTGAGGGGCCACTGCAGGTGGGCGGTCTGGGAAGGCGTTCCTGAAGGGTACCCCCTGAACTGAGACCAAGGGGCTAAGCAGCCATGCCCAGAGCTGCCGCTCGGGCCAGAGAGCTCGCATTCACCACCTCTGAGGCTGGACAAACTCTAACGCTCTTAAGGACAGAGTCGCCATGGTTGGAGATCGAACCTCTGCTTACAGAGATGAGGGGCAGGGAGAGTAGGTTAGAAATACGGGCAAACACCAACTCCTGCAGCTCCTAAACTTACCAGGAGAGTGGCCGTAATGGACTGGTGACGTGGTGAGCTTCCCATCAGCTGGGGGATGCAAAGGCAGAATGGCCACGGGTGAGGCACGTCCAAGAGGCAGTTCGATATTAGATGCGGGAGACCGAGGAAGGAATGTAAGAAGGATGGCTTCGAGCCCGGTCCATTCTTGAGACCAACATGTTCTCTTTCCTGGCCTGGGAGACATCTGAAGATTTGCCTCCTGGCAGATCGGATGGGTCACATTTTGTCAACATGGAGGCACAGCCACCAAGGAGGGCGGGGCGGGTTCAGTGCAAATGACAACCAAACAGAGGCCGGGGACGTGGTGTCGGCGTGGGCATCGGCGGGGCCAGTGCTGGGGCTCGTGTGAGACTGGACCCTAACAGCACCCACAGTGCCTCCTCCTACGGACTCCTGGAATCATTAAAAAAGAAAGAAAGAAAGAAAGAAAGAAAGAAAGAAAGAAAGAAAGAAAGAAAGAAAGAAAGAAAGAAACGAGAAAGAGCTAGTGCTAGACCTGCCGGTATTTTAGGCTCATGAGATGTTAGAATATAAACGCACTTTGAAACACAGCACCGTCCCTTTTGATATAGCAAAACGCTCTCTCCGCTAGACTGGGACTTTGGTACGATGCCGGAAGCCAAAAGTGCTGCTTGGCTCCTCTCCCGATGGCAGATTACCACGATCAATTTAGTCTTGGTTCAAAAACTCTTTTAGTTCTGCTATGCTGAAGTCAAATGGACTTCTATCATTATTTATTTAATTTCTTTTCGGCCCAAGATGCTCGGTAAAATGCAGAATGGGGTTGAGAGTGGAATCACATTTGGGAGAGGAGGCTTCCTAGTTACTTGGTACTGAAGATTTCCCCAAGAAAAGAATCCATGACCAAGGACAAGAGTTCAGCGGTGAGGACCCACCTCCCCCTCTACCACTCTGCAATGAAATAGAAACAAATATGGACCATATCAGCCTTCATCCACGTTCCAGACTCTCACGTGTATTTACTCCCGCGTCACTGATACGTCATGTGGACACATCTGCGTCTCCGCGGCCAATTTTCCATTCGGCACGTGTGCTTCCTTGAACAGGGCAGAACCTCCGTGAGCCTCGATTTCCAGTCCGTGAAATAGGAACGAGGTGCGTGCCACCCTCAGAGAGAGGATGTGGGGGTTGGTCTGGGTGGTCCCAGAGGCCCCACCGACCCTAGGTGGCCAAACCCTCTCCCTTGGCTTCTACGATACTGCGTAGCTCACTCCACGTTGACGGAGATGTCCGATCGTGCTCTGGTTCTGGAAAGATAGTCTAACCTATGGATCGTGAAGTCTTGCTGGAATGGAGGTGTTGTCTTCATTGTCATGTCAGGACACTTGAGACTTCTGTGTTTAAGACACTTTCTATAATACAGTAAGGAGCAGAATTTTTATTTTTTTTTTCCCAAACCAAGCTCGCTTGGCACCAATGGCCACGCTTTGTCCGGTCACCATAATGGCCCCCAAGAGACATGTGTGGAGCGTTTGATCTAGTGGCACTCAGTTACAGCAAGAAGCTATCGGCTGGCCTCCTGGAATCTGTCCGTGCCTGCCAGGCGTCCTGCCCCCACCCCTTGCTAGGCTGTCTGATGAGGACCCCACTCCATCTGGTGAGATCTGGGAACCTCTGGTCCTGTTACCAAATCACCCCCCCTGGCCCCTATATCTAGAAGTCTCCCGGGAGGGAGGACCAGGGTAATAACCACGCTAATGACAAAGCGTTAACCGAAGACCCGGTAACCTCTTGGTTTCCTCCCTTCCCATGGCCGTGGTAATGAAGCCGGGCAGGCACTGGGGAAGTAACAGGATCCAGCTTGGGGTGAGCTAAGAGGTGGTTTGTGGTCAGGCGCCCAGCAGATGGGTTCAAATTACCTGGCTTTAGTTTCCAATAATTGGTGGGCTGGGTTACCCTCCAGCTCAGGGGACCTGGGTCTATACAGCTCTGGTCATCAACCCAGAAGGAAAAGAGACCCTCCCCAACAGGAGACCCTGCAGGCAGAAGTGGGGGGGCACAAGGGATGCCCCAGTGATTCAAGGAGACTGGTGGGCCAGAGTCCTCAGCCAGCCTGGAAGGCTTCTCATAATCTTCTCACAGATGTTACAAAGGCTTTCGCCAGAAGATGGGAAAGAGCGGCGATCAGGAGAGCCCAGATCTGGTCATACATCCGCATTTTAGTTTTCAACTATCAGAATGTTTATGTGCACGCACATATTTCCAAATGGCGGCTCAGGCAAGCCAGCAGGCACCTAGCTGTGGGTCTACTCACAGTCTTGCTAACGGCTAGATTTTACTGGGGGCCTTGTGGATGCCAGGCTGTGTGTTTTACACGCAGGAGCTTATATAATGTGAAAGTGACCTCCATGGGGCACAGACTCCTACAGCCCGCAGCTCACGGTTGTGCATGTTGACGGCAAGAGGGGTGAACAGGTGTCAGCTGTTCCCACGGCTCCTCGTGGACAGCTGGACAATGCTCCCAACCCCGTACATGTGAAGCCGTCTCCCTCACCCAACTCGCTGTCTCTGCCAAGGAAAGACTCTTCACCTCCTCTCTTGGCAATGCTAAGGTCTCCCCCCGGCATCTGCACCCACGGCACCTTCCCCCAGTCTCCCCGGCATGCGATAAACCATTCAGCTGTTCACCCGCTTATTCGTTCGTGCAGAAGCGTGTCCCCAAGCCTGCTCTTCTCTTCTGCCTGGCATTAGCCTGGCAGATCCTGGATGCTCGATGACCACTTTTTGGCCGAATCAATAAGCGAGAACATCATGATTAATGAGACAGGGCGCTTCAGTCGAAAGCCCGCGCGCAGCCCGGTGAGGAAAATGGAAATATACACAAATCTACAATACACCGGGACCGTCCATTTTGCAAAGACGATGGTAAGGGGAATTACCACAGTGAGGATAAATGAAGTCGTGTGTGCAGAAAAGCGAAGTGTCTTACACCTCATTGGGCGTGCACGCATGTACGTTCCGTGGCCAGGTCGGCGTGGCTTCCCCCGTAGACTGCTGTTTCCAGGGCTGGAAGGGAAACGAACATATGCACCCGTGTGCACGTGTGCGTATGTGCGTTTGTATCTTCAATCCTTGGCATCCCCGGGGCCCCTGGTTCACACCTGGCTGTATCCTTGGTGCCCAGCCTCCGATGGGTGCTTAAAGAAAGCAAACCAAGGGCTGAGATCAAGATAGGAGACAGTTAAAATGTCACCCCAAAGCTTCCTGGGGGCTTTAGAAAGGCGGCACGAGTTATTTTGTATTCTGAGTTTGTTCTAAGAAGTGCTCTCTGACAGATCATCTGGGAACAAGACCAAGAGGAAATATAGCTGTCTTGCTCCTACCTGCTGCGAGCTCTAAGCCACAGCTCTCCCAGAAACTTCCCAGAGAGGAAGAGGCACTGGCTGGCTGGGAAGGGCAGTTGGCTGGGACCTGGGAAGCACCACTGTCCGCAGAATGGGGGTGATCTCAGCCTTAGTGGGGCCACCGGGGAGCAATCTGACATAATCCGTGAAGCTAGCTCTTAGTCAGTTGTCTGGCCCACAGGACAGACCCCTGACCTTGATGACCCTCAGTTTCCACATCTGCAGAATGGGACGAATAAGCCACCAATGAGAGAATGACCCCTGAGTCAACTTGAGAGACTGTTAAGTGCTACGGAGGTGCGGTCTGATTTGCCACCTTACAGTGTGTGCCTTTCTAACGCCTGACCTTACCGCGAATGCGAACCTTGCCCTTCTGGCGCATTATGTAATTGTCACGGCCAACTGAACAATTCTCACATCAAGGCTGTCTACGTTACTAAGGTGGCCACTGGGAGAGCTCGGGCCCCCAGACAGTTAAACCACGCTGGGGCCACCTGGTACTTGAAGCACTTCAAGGGCCTTCATAAAACTGTTGGGTGACCACAAACCCAACCACGGGTTCCTGAGGAGCCCGGGCGAGCAGCGCCGCTAACACCGCGGGAGAAAGGGGATGACACAGCGTTTTGGGGCTCCCGGCCTCGGGCAGGCTACAGGTCCCGGTTATCAGCTTCTCACAGAGTCCTGCGTGGAAAGTCCCACCTGGCCGAGGGCTCTGGCTCTCTGCCCCTCTCTGCCTGTGCCTGGGCTGTTCCCTCAGGGGCTGCACGCCTTGAACCCTTAATGTTTTAAGGAGTCTCAGTGTCTTTGGGTTTCAAGGGGATGGGCTTTTCAGCCGACAGCAGCCATCGCTGGTCTTTCTTGGGCAGCCTTAAGAGGGCAGAGGGGAAGCAGAGAGGAGCCAGGCACGGGGCGGGGCATCCCCCGGTGAGATGTCTTAGCAAGGTCTTGGTCACTGCAGGGCTTGGACATCTGGGGACAGAGCCCTGGAATATACTGATGCCACCTGTTTCCTCCCTAAATCTTAGATCGCCTCCCTCAGACCCCCCCCCCCCCACACACACACACCCGCCCTGAACATCCCTCGACCACCCTGTTCTTTTCTTCTTGGCACACCAGAGAGTTCAGATTGCTTAGTGAATCACAACATGGCCTGGGGAATCAAGGCCTGGGTTGGAATCCCAGCACTACCACGTGCTGGTCATGTGGTTTGGACAGCTCATCTGACGTCCCTGACTGTCCATCCTGTTTCAGTTGATTTGGAGGCGGCGGGGGGGGGGGGGGGCGCGGTTGCTGAGACTCTGCATTAAAACCAACCAGACAACCCAGGGATTATGTTGGCACCAGCCCAAGAACCACACTGAGAACCCCTGCCCTGGGGGGTGGGGGGGTCCCTGGGTGAAGATCAGAGGTTTAGACGCCCCCGGGAAACAAACAAAAAAAGGTATTATTACCTGTGTGCATTTCAAGATAAGTGTCCTAGAGTCCCGGCGGGACCTCTGACCCCCAAATCAACCTAGAGCCAGAATGTAGTAGTAGAAAGAGAGGGGGTCTGGTTGTGCCTCTGGGTATGGGGCCTGCAGTCCTAGAACAATGCACAGCCCTGCTGGATGGAGGAGGGCGGCTAGGGAAGCTGTTGGGGAGAACAGGGGTCTCCCCTGGAAATCCAGGCATGCGGGTTGACAGCAAGGCATCAGCACGGTGCCGTGCCGGGAAAAAGCGGGAGACACCAAGAGGGTCTGGCGGAGGGCTGGACGGTAGGAGCTCCCGCTGTCCAAGCCAGTGACGTCAGAGGCTCCGAGGGCAGTTCCTTGGAGTGACGGCTGCGGGGGGAGTGGACAAGTCTAACTGATGAAGATCAAGAGGGCCTGGACTTTGCAGAAGTAGGACCTGAGGTGTTCCTGGAATAACATAGGCACGTTTATTCTCAAGCGGAGCTGATGGCGGTAGATGCAGGAAGATTCCAGGAACTGCAGAACCCACACGGTTCCCAGCCTCCCTCCCGCCCCGTCCGTGGGCCTTGCCGAGTAAGCGCCCCTCTGTGTCGACACCCGCCCAGGACCCATTGCCGGTCTTTACTGGAAGACGCGTTTCACTTCAGGGTTTTTGTTTGGTGACATGCCACCCTAGGAGTCAAAGGCTAGCCCCCAGGGGCCTGTGGGAGTCCTATCCCTCGGGGTGGGAAGCTCAGAGACCCTCATCTTGCCGCACCGTGTAGGAGGCACAGCGAAGGGGGACGGCCAGCCGGCAAACACAAACTTGGCTGAAACGCCGACGCACAAGGCACACCCCACTGTCAAACTTCTGCCGGATGCCTCCAAGAAATGAAAGAGAGCCGGGCTGCTCTGTGGGGCTCAGTGGCCCTGCCCTTGCTGCCTAAGGAAGCGGGCAATGAGGGAGGAGAGACAGGGGAGAAAATGGCAGAAAACACATAGGCCAGTCCAATCCCGGGCTGGTTTATTGAGCGCCTATCGTGGGCTGTGACTGCCCCCGGGGGGCATAAAGGAAGAGGGTCTCGGGACCAGAGCCCAGTTTATGGTGGTCCTGGCCTCGTGACCTTCCATTCGGGGTGAGAGACCCCAGAGCAATTAGGACTGTCCTGGGCCACTCCTCCGCCCCGAGGGACACATTCCTGAAAGTCATTCTCTGAGCCTCAGTCTCCCATGTTCAAGATGACGGTAACCAACTTCTCTCCATCCAGGCTCTGTCTACAGGAAGCCGAGGAGATAAAAGGAGGGAGCAAGCACAGAGAACAGGTTTCGTAAACCGTAACTCCTCGTAGGAGGTGGGCTTTGTACTCAGGGCTTCCAGGGCCGACAATATGCACACGAGGAGTCCCCTTCTGTTTCCCTTGTAAGCATCTGAAAAATTAAAATAAAATAAAATAAAATAAACGTTGACGGTTTCTTCTTTTCATCTAAACACAGAGGCCACCAACCACTCCTTGAAAAAGAGTGAGCTTCGCAATATGAATTCGCAGCCCGTCTTTGACGCCTTGGGGGCCGCATGCGCTTTGGCATGGGGAATGTTTTGGATTCAGAATGGTAAGATGTTGCCGGCTCGGCGTCATTTAACACGCCCAGTGGGGCTGGGGGCAGCACCCTGCAATCAGGCGCATTAATATTTCTGCAGGAAGATGTCTGAATGTGAGCCCAAAGTGGGATAAATAAGGACTATAAATAGCCTCGTGTCAGTTCAGGTCAACGTTGGCTGCTAAATGGGTTCAGGAGAGGTCAGCTGTTGCAGCCAAACACATCACAAAAGTTAGGCGTTTCAGGGTGTTGGGGCTAAGCAGTTGTAGATGTGTGATAACCAACAGCGTTGACCGGGTACCCCTCCAGCCCCCATGTTGAGTGTGCCAGGCACCGCCTCTCAAGGCAGGCCTTGTTACTACCCCCCCATGCTGTGACAGGGAACCCGAGGCGTAGAGAGGATCGTGAGGGCGGCAGCTAGCGTGGTGAGGTCTAGTCTCCTCTACTTCCAGAGCTTCCATTGTGAACCAAGGCATCAGACCCAAATCCTAGGACCGTCAAGCCAGAGCTGCAGAAATGGTCTGAGGACCAACGTGGTTCACAGGGATGCAGAAAACAGCTTACTCTGGAACTCCCAAGTTTCACGAGGACCTCCTTCCGCCCAAGAAGAGAGGGTAAGGTTAAGAGAAGGAAAATCAGAAGAGGAGTAAAATGTAGACGCACCGTTTTCCCCCCGAAGGGTCAAGAAATCAGGACTCCTAGGTCCAATTCACCTGGACTTCTTACCTCCAAGGACCACGTAGTCTCCTCCTTACCTTTCTTGCCCCTGTCCCAGTGTGAGAACCTCCCGACTCCCCTGTGTAGTTAATACATTGTACCCAATCAGTTCCTCTCTGGAAAACTCACAACGCTTACGAACAAAAAAAGAAAGGAAATCATTTACTTCTTTTCGCTCTGTGCCACTCTAAACACCACCACCCTGTCCATTTTCTCAGCCATGTGTACCACCAGGATCTGCGATGGCCCTGTCGACTTTCTTGGCTTGTAGTTACCAGCTCACGAGATGTCCAAGATGCTCGCCAACAACGGGTCCTTGTTTTCTCTATTCATGCGTGCTTGGGTCAGTCAGGTGTACAATGTCTCGAAGTAGACTTCTTAGGCTCTGGCATTGGATTCTGTCTGAAAGTTGAAGGGTGTCCTAGCAATTCGATCTTTAGTGATGGTCGGGGGAGTTGAGGAGTTGCACTCTTTAAGTTAAAAATGGCTTTTCTGGAAGAAGAGCTCAGACTTTCTATGATTCTTCAGATGAGCAAGAGGCTTCAGTGCTGGATTTTTTTTTAAAGCTTTTATTTATTTTTTTGAGACAGAGAGAGACAGAGCCTGAATGGGGAAGGGTCAGAGAGAGGGAGACACAGAATCCGAAACAGGCTCCAGGCTCTGAGCTGTCGGCACAGAGCCCGACGCGGGGCTCGAACTCACGGACCGCGAGATCGTGACCTGAGCCGAAGTCGGACGCTCAACCGACTGAGCCACCCAGGCGCCCTTCAGTGTTGGATTTAATCATAGAAAGAGTCTTTCCTTTCCGTCTTGTCTCTTGGGTCTTCTGGCATTTCTGCCAACTTCACAATCCATAGGAAGTTTACAACAGGAAACCCCTGTAGCACAGAGGGCTCTCCTGGTTATTCCCGATAATTCCTACAAACATCTCATCTTCCGCTGGTTCCTTAACATCCTGTGCTGCCTTTCACTTTTAGTCCCGTTCTTTTTTTTTTTTTTTTTTTAGAAATGTTTATTTATTTTTGCAAGAGAGAGAGAGAGGGAGACACCAAATCTGAAGCAGGATCCAGGCCCGGAGCTGTCAGCACAGTGCCCGATGCGGGGCTCGAACTCATGAACTGCCAGATCACGACCTCAGCCAACTGACACTTAACCAACTGAGCCATGCGGGCGCCCCTCGGTCCAGTTCTGATTAGGAAGACACCCTAACCATCAACATGTTCCCAGGAGCCAAATGACAGACATGGACCCTTAGCCTGTTCAGAAGTTCAGGAGCTTTGGCCAGCCTCGGGTAGCCACATCAGCATTGCTGGGATGGCCTTGGGAGCTGGGTCTGCCTATCCTACTGTCTGCACCCTGTCCCCACCTCCTCAGTCCCTGCTCATATAATACTAACACTGTGTATCTCTAAGGGATGTGAGCTTACACACACTTTAATTTCGGGTTTCTGTTGTTTGTTTGGCTGCCTTGTTCAAGAAACTTTTTTCAAAGTTTATTTATTTTGAGAGAGAGAGAGAGCACACATAAGCAGAGGGGTTGGCGGAGACAGAGGGAGAGAGAGAGAGCGAGAGAGAGAGCAAGAGAGAGAGAGAGAGAATGCCAAATAGGCTCCATGATGTCGACACAGAGCCCGACACGGGGCTCAGTCTCACCGACCTTGAGATCATGGCCTCAGCCGAAATCAAGAGTTGAAGTGTACCTTACTGAGCCACACAGGCACCCCACATATAATTTTTTTTTTGAGAGATATAGAGGGAGCGAGAGAGAGAGAGAGAGAGAGAGACAGAATCCCAAGCAAACTCCATACTCAGAGTGTGGTCTGACTTGGGCCTCAATCCCAGGTTCCTGGGAGCATGACCTGAGCTGGAATCATCAGCCAGCTGAGCCATCCAGGCACCCCTCAAGGAGCTTTTCACATTGACTAGAGCTTTGATAATATATATGAACCAATTTTCCTGGAAAACTTCTTTGTTTTATGTTTTTTTATTTTTATTTTTTTTTTTGAGAGAGAGACAGAGACAGAGCGTGAGTGGGGGAGGGTCAGAGAGAGAGGGAGACAAAGAATCCGAAGCAGGCTCCAGGCTCCGAGCTGTCAGCACAGAGCCTGACGCGGGGCTCGAACCCACGAAGCGTGAGATCATGACCTGAGCCGAAGTCGGACGCCCAACTGATTGAGCCACTCAGGCGCCCCTGAAAAACTTACTCTTCTAAAATAAAATGTCTCTTCTGGATCTGTTTCTGATCCATGCTTTTATTCGCCACGTGTCAGATTCTGTCCAACAATAGCGACACAATTGTGCTGTTGTTGTGTCTGTATGAAAGCTCTACTTTGGGCCAGACCCCGTGGCTCCCATTGGAGTTACAGAGGTGAATAAGTCCTGGTTATCCCCGACCTCAAGAACCTCCTAGTCCAGAAGACGAAATTGACACGGGCTCATTATAACCGACTTAGACCTTCTCTTTTTCATCCTCTCTTGGAGACATCGGGAGGGGCCTCCTGACCCACCTCCCAAGGCTTCATTGAGCATATGGGCAACACCAGCATGCCTTTCCTTGTGGAGTTTGGGGCATCAGGAGTGGGAGTTCTTCTGCCTGTCACTAAAGCAGAGACAACATGAGTGGGTACAACTGACATGTTTCTTCCTTTTGGGAGTGTGGGTGCCTGCAACATTTTCTTTTCTTTCTCCCTTCCAGAAGTGCGGCCGGGAAAATGCCAATGAGGAGTGGGTGGTTCCAACCACAGCCATCCAACCGGCCACCCTGAATCTTCTAAATCTTAAACATCTATGTTGATACGGGGCTGGGAAGATCAGACAATATGCTGCTTGCTCCCTTGCCCATATTGGAAGACGCTCGGAGCATTGCCAGAACAGGCTACTGAGATCATACAGATCTTTATGCTAACAGAATGCCAATACTGATTCTAAGACTAACACTAGCACAGGCTAAGAATACAGCTTTATGTTCCTATACTTGAGTCTTGCAGCTCAAACTTCACTTTCCTCATGGCAAGTTTCCCAGCTTCCTCTTCCCAATGTTGTTGGCACCCTCTCCGCTTCCTATCGTGACCCCGTACTTCCTCTTGTGACTCCCATACTTGTCCTTCCAGCACATCCCTTACCCATACAGGTATGTGTTTAATGTCTGTGTCCACCATTAGCCCGTCAGCTTTGTTTGGAGTAGGAGGGGGTCTTTTTCATCACTGTTCTTCCAGAGTCTAGTGTGGGTCCTGACACAGAGTAGGTGTTTAATATTTAATATGTATTTGCATAGTTGAAACAGGATTCAACATTTTGTTCGGTGACCACAATGACCTTTTAAGCTACGCAAAATGGACTTTATTACCCCAGCATACAGACGAGGAAACAGATTCTGGGCTGGTGACTGAGATCAAGCCAAAGCTCTAGAACCTATGTTTTCCAATTATCAATATTCCACCCCTCCCAAAAAAATATATATATATATATATATTTAATCTTTGGGAAGACAACTGTTTGGAAGTCATTGCCTATGGGATTAAAACTGGGGGGGGGGTCATTGAGGATCGTTTTAAACAATCATTTTATGAAAATAAGCCATTGTTTACTAAGGTGGTTTGGAGAATATAGGTCATAAACAAGAAGGGATGACAGTCCCTCAATTTCCTTTCTGTACATTTGTGGGGGACATGTGACATGTTAGCTCACTGAGTGGTTCTCAGGGACAAATACAGTCTCAAGGTTGTAAGATTTGGGGAGCCTGTCTCGGTGTCAGATGATGGGAATTTATCTCCATGACGTAGCCATTTTGAGAGCCTGTCTCTGTGTCACAGTGGTGGGGGCTTATTTCCACGACATCTTCATTTTCAGTGCCCCTTCACTGTAGCTCTGGGAACTCCCTAGAAATCATCTGAAAGTTCAGCAGCAAATGTTTTGAAAAGATGTTTTCTAAGACGTCTGCTTTTCCAACATTATTTCCCTAGGAGAGAGAGTTCAAAAGCTCTAGTCTATGCCCCTCCACTTTCCAGATTGCTAGGTCTCTGAAAATCCTCTTTCAAAAGGTTCATCTTGATCAGGTCCCAGACTCTGTCCTTGTAGATTTACAGCCTAGAATGTGGGCCAGGTGCTTTAGATTTGTCTTTCAAATTATCCAGGCAACTGGTTCATCAGGGGAAAAAAGTCGTCCCTCAGAAACAGAAGAATTTTGGGATATGCCCAATGGGTGTTCATGCCTATTGGTACCAAATAACTACCTAGATCCATTGACGTGCTACCTTCAGGTGCAACACCTGTGAGGTGATGGAGGGGTGACCTACAAACCTGGAAGCTTTCTTTTTTTAATGCAAAGTCTCTTTAACAAAATACACCTTTGCCTAACCGTCCGTGTCCTCTAGCCAACTTCCCACGTGGAGAGATTTAAAACAGCATGCCCCACTCCCAGGGTTTCTCACCCCCAATTTCACGTAGGTGACCCCATCCTGCTGCGGTGAAAGGTCTACTCTGATCATTTGTAGAAGAACACGTTGTAAACTTTTAAAACATATAAGATTCCTTAATTGGGGTTCTGTTTTTAGAAATTTAGTCTGCAACATATAATACTAAAAAATCATAAAAATAGTGGGGTCCCTGGGTGGCTCAGTCGGTTAAGCATCTTGACTTCAGCTCAGGTCACGATCTCACGGTGTGTGGGTTTGAGCCCCGCGTCGGGCTCTGTACTGACAGCTCAGAGCCTGGAACCTGATTCTGTGTCTCCCTCTCTCTCTCTGCCCCTCCCCCAGAGAGGCTTGTCTCTCTCTCTCTCTCTCTCAAAAATAAATAAAAAGTAAAATAAATAAAATTTAAAAATCATTGTTTTCACAAACACGTCATAAATGTGTAAAACTGATCCTCCCATCTCTGTGTGAACAAAAGGAGCTCAACTGTGGTTCCGGCTGGATCCAGGAGTCAGAGTGGGGTTAGTATGATGCCCCTTGAAACTCTTGTGTACCATCTACCTGAGTTCTATTTCATTTGGAATCCAGACTCACCACGCACTCAGTGCGGCATTCTCCCATGATGCGTGCCTTACTCTCTGGAACTCTCTGGGGCATGCCGTCACAGCCCCGTCTCATCCATCTTTGACTGTTGGGTTTTGGTAGCGGACTTTTAGTTTCCAGTGGGGGAAAAAGACTCCTCTCTCTTTCTCTTGGTGCCTGGCGTGTGAGGCTGTCTTAAGAACAGCTTAAGAACAAATCGCTAGGCTTAGCAACCTAGACAGCTAGTTGGATGTTGGTGTCTGGATGGGATGGTGTGGAGACTGCCGATAGGGGGCCATGGAAGATGGAGGCCTCTGTATGAATGAGCTTTATAATTCATTGACCAAGCAAACGTCCGCCAGCAGGCTTTGCCCTCCTCCTGGAATTACGGATGATCATCTCGAGAACTTCAGCCAAGGCCAGTCCAGGAATGCATGTTGGAACTGTGGTAGGTCTCTGGAGACCAGGCCATTTATTCCTTGTGCACCGAGTACCTCATTCATACTTTCAATCCCTCATTCGTAACTCCAACATTTGAGCATCTACTTTGTACCAGAAGGTACTGTTTGTTTAGGCGCTGAATATATAGAGATGGATAACTTAGTTTTGTTCCAAAATAACCTCGCGAGGCAATCAAGCATGCATATAAGGGAGTAGAATGAGAAGCACAGTGATTTCTAGTTTTATGTTCCCTTTTTCATTCCCTACAGGGCCTAGGCTCCAATGCGCTCCTTCTTCAATGATATCAAATACCAATGGCCATTCTGTTTTTGGCCAAGCTCCCAAGGTGAGGATGCAAGTAGGGGTGGAAGGATCCCGGACTAGGAAACACGAGAGCGACGAGGAGGGCTTTTGCTCTACTTCTGCCTGACACACACGTGCCTGCAAACTAGCCGAGTCCCAGCTCCGAGTTTCATTTTCTCAGCTGTGAAATGGGGCTACTGGTAATTGTTCCTGTCACTGAGTCAAACAAGATATCTATTTTTTTTTTTTTTCAGTGAAAGAACTTTGAAAAGTCTACAATGCAACACAAATGTGGGGCAATGGTATTCAACAGTTCTGTACAGCCACCTGGAGCCTCAGACGAACCGGTGACAAGGAGTGAGGAGACAAGAAGGCAACGGGTAGTGAGTCATTTGCCAGCCACTCAGAAGATGTCGAAGCCACTCTAGGAAATGCGCAAACCTACGACATTTTTCCAAAAATGTAAGGGAGTTCACAGACTCCCCGGTGGCCCAATGAAGGAACACTAGACAACTCTGGAGGCCCTGTGGAGGGATGGCCAACTCCACTCGGAGAAGAAAGCCTCCGATGAGCCTAGAAATTAGCAAGCACATGCAAGAAGCGACCCTTCCCCATCCGGCACTGCTGAATATGGCCGTGCATATTTACATCTTATCGTTTCTTCTAGTGAAACAAAAGAGCACCATCTGCCCAACCACATTCCGCTTCCAGGAAATTGAAACGAGAGCGGATGTTGTCTCTCACTGCTTGTTTTCATTTTTGTCTTCTTCCTTTTATGCGGGACTGTATTTTTCTTGTGACACCCTTAAAAGAAAAGAGATATACTTGGAGCTATTTTTTCCCCCACATGACTCCAAAGCTTGGGTCTTCTCGGGCAAGATGCCTGTCTCACAGGAGAAGTGGCAAGGAGTCCTCCGGCTATTTACCAAAAGATGTTGCAAGCCGCCCAGTAGATGTTCCCTCACATTGCTCTATGGCAGGTGCTCTGTTTTCTTCCTCTCCTATCCCCAAATTGTCAGGTTGCAGTAAATATGGGTTGAAATTTTAAGACCAGGAGCGGGTCCGGAAGTACAGTGAGTGCGAGGTCACAGGAAACTGTTCAACAGACCAAGGGTGCCAGGGTGTGGCTGGGAGAGAGTCTTCCTGTGAAGACACTTACTGACAGAGCCCGTGCAATGGAGCTTCTGAAAGAGGGGGTCCCTAACAAGGCAAATAACCCCCCAAGGCCAGAAGGACTCTGGAGTTCTGTCCCATTTGAAAGCTCTGTCCTACCCAAAAGAACAGGAGGCTTATTAGTGAGCCATAGGTACGGGAATCAGACAGACAGATGAGATTGCTAGAGGTCATCAAAGAATCTCTTAAGATAGATGGGAGTCATGAGGCAAGGATAAAACCTGGTCACTGCCTTCCGTTTCTTTGTCTACACAATGCCTAGGTCAATGCAGTCCTTGGTAGGCAACAATTTGATCAAGGGAACTACTGGCTTGTTTCAAGGGTCAGTAAGCTATAAGGAGATTTTCTATGGGGAAGAAAACACAACATGTGGGCCAAGGAGGAGAGACAAAGAAGAGGACAACCTCATCTTAAGAGCCACGCTAAAGCTGAATGAGGGATCCTGGGATCTTGGCTGGGAACTCACCGCAGCTCCCCTGGGCCTTCAGACAAGGAGGTCGAGCTTAGAGCCCTGAGTGTGGCCAGAGCAAAGTTGGATGTCCAAGGTGGGAGACAGAAAGGTGGCCAAAGAGTCAGAGAGCGCTCATTCCCTCTTAGCCATGGCGGAAGACAGAGAGACTCCACCCACAGCAGGGAAGGAGAGTATGCGTGGCTGGTCCAGCTGCAGAAAAGAAATTTTCCCGATGAAAACTGAGGATGCTGGACATCTAGGTACCATTTCCCACTAGCGGAACCTGGGAAAAGTCCCTAATTCTCCTGAGACTCCATTTTACTCCTGGACAAAAATAAGATAAAGATAACAACGGTGTCCACTCCCCATGCCTCAAGGAAGCTGTAAGGCTGCAGTGTGAGGGTGCAACTTGTGTGCAGCTGCCGTGTAAACAGTGAAGTGCTGTTCCACTGCAGGGCCTGTTGTCTTGTTTTGCAAAGACCTGCTCCCGCTTGCCGTCCGTGCTGGAAGACGCACAGGCTTGGGATTCGCGCAGGGTGGTTGGGAAAGTATGAGGCGGGAGCCGACACTCCAAAGTAGCTAAGACTCTCGAATGTTGGCTTCATCTGTCACATTTCCGCACACCTTATCTCATTTGTGTTGTTCTAATGGTCTTCCTAGGTCGCTGAACGAGACCACTGCTCTCTTCCTTTTGGAGGTATAGTTACACCGACAAGGGGAGCAGGACCTCGGTGGTGGGAACAGGATGTGACCAGAGATTTTCCTGACCTCCTACCTTCGTAGGCTGGGCAGTGTTATTGACCTACACTCCAGAAGAGGACATCGATTTTAGGCTCTATCCAGGCTCCCAGACATTACAGGCTCATAATCTACTGTACCCATAAAACTCAAGTCAGAAGCAGGGTCTATTCCCTGCCTCCCCTCACCCAGAGCACCCTTGACTTGTTACCCCTGAATTCGCTAAGACCCCATCTCCTCAGCTGAGACCAATGGCAAAGGTGACCCATAAAATAACTGTTCCACTGGGGAGACCGGACTCTCCAGCCTCCTGTAAAAGATTCAAAGTTACAGAATGTGTGGTCACGCAGAGCTGGATGAGAATGACGAGGAGACCATTGTCAGCATAATGCCAGAAAGGATTTCCTCTAGAGCTGTCCGTTGCTCCCTAAGACTGCCCCCCCCTGAGGTGGCAAACTGTCTGGAGACATTCAAACAAGGTTAGGGAACATTTTCTCTTGCATTTCAAGAGAGGTTCTCTTGATCAGGTGAAAATGTAGATATAAAAAATCTATACTATAAAGAATGGTTAATACATGTGACCATACCATAATTTATGTAATAATTCCTCTTAATTATATAAGACTGAGCTCTTCAGCAGGTGTTCTCGCGTATTCATACATGGTCTTAAAAGCTTTGCTCGAGGCCACTCAGCTGGTGTCTCCACTTTCCTCACATAAACACGAATGCTCCCTCACTCACCTAGGCAGCTGCTTGGTGGGATGGACTATGGGGGAGGCCTATGGAAGCTGCACCCCAACACTTGAGCCCTAAGGTCAAGGGTACTAATGCACAACACTTACTTCTCCAGCACTTGGCACAGAGGTTGAGATTGCAGCCCCTAATTAAAATTTGTTGGGAATTTTCAGAATCGTAGACTCAAACCCATGTGTTCACACACTAACCAGTCCTCCTTGACCGGAGGCTGTTCAACTCATCTTCAGGAAGTTGCTCAGAAGTTCACTCCCGACACAAATTTATGATCCCTGTTTCCTTCCTTCCATTCGTGTTTCCTCCCTCCCTCTCTCCTTCCTTCCTTTCTACGATTCTATCAATAAATATAAACCCTTGACTAAGTCCCAGACCTACTCTATGGATAGGAAGAACACAGTTCCCTGCCACTGTGATTAAAGGCTTAAGAATGAACATAATTGGACAACAAAATAAGGATGCCTCAGTTCTGTGATGGTGATTGATCAATGCTATAGGAATCCACTGGTATTAAGTGCAAAGGAGATCATATCAGAAATCCTTGCAATTACCAAATTCAGTCTTCTGAGAAAGTTTACTATATCGTACTTTCAAGATCGGTGAGAATTTCTAAGAAGGGCCAACAGTGGCCTGGCCCTTGAGAAACAGTGTTAAAAATTAGAAGTAATTCTGGGGACCAGGTCTTGCTATTGAAATCATTTTTCCTTGTAAGCAAGGATTTATGCCTCCCAGCCTGTGAGGCTACTTTCATCAACAGGTGCTGGCACCCACCAGTGAGGAAGACAATCTCCCTGCTCTCATGGCCCATGGGGACTAGTGTGAACAACTTTCAGCCTACCAGTGTGTTGGACTTCCCACCATCATAGTGGACAAAGGCAGGCTTTTTGGCTGGCATGACACTGTTTTCATCGACAAACAAACAAAACAAAAAAACACAAAATTTTCAGTAAGTTTTTTTTTTTGTTTTTGTTTTTGTTTTAACAGTTGGGAAACCAGAGCAAATGGCTGAAAAACCAAGGAGAGCCAAGTTTGGTTCCATTAGACTCTTTTATTCTCCTCTGGCCCGCTGAATGTGCATAGGTGAAAAAAAAAAAAATCAGAGGTCTGGATGTCAGTAGCTAGCCACCTTCTAGAAGAAAAGGGGTCGGGGGAGTTAATCTGTTATCTGGTGTTTCTGTAGCTGTAAGTAACAACTGCTTTGGTTTGCTACGATTCAACTTCAAGACACGTAGAAATAAAAGACATTTTCGAAGGAAGAGAACACTTTTTGTGGCAAGAGAGCTATAAAAGAAGGGTGCATTCTAAGGTAGAGTGACAAAGAATTGATCTCCGAATCCTTTCAAATACTAAAGAAGGTGATGCTCGCGGAGCATTTTCGATGTGCTCAGAACTCTTCCAAGAACACCTCGGTGCCTTAACGCATTTAACCCTCAGACAAGCCCAGTTTCTGCTGCGGGGGACTCGTGGGAAGGTGTGCCCACCAAGAATTCTGGGATCCTTGGCTGTACAGGAAATTTTGGGCTTCCTAAGGAGGGTCTTCCAATGAGACCTTCAGGACCTCCTCGTTATTTTCATCAAAGTTGAGTGAAAATCCATCCAGGGTGGAGGAGGGGAGCACGGTGGCAGGAAACAGGTCTGGTTTTGTGACCACAGATGGCTTTAACCTTCACTCACCTTCTTATGATATGGGTGGGGAAAGTCACAGACTCGCACAGTGTGCTCCCAGGTGTTTAGGTATATAGGAAACAGCCCTAAAAGAAATCTTCCCGGGGGCTGACAGCGTCCCAGGGACCTGTCCTTAGGTCAGGTGGGAGGCCTGTCCTTTGTCACAGACCACAGTGCCTTTTATTGTAAGGGCAGGCTTTTTGAAGGTAGTTTTTTCTTTTAATTCCAGCATAGTTAAAATACAGTGTTATATTAGTTCCAGGCATGTAGTACAGTGATTCAACCATCCCATACATCACCCAGAACTCAGCACAAGTGCTCTCCTTAATCCCCATCACCTTTTTCATGTACCCCCCACCCTCCTCCCATCTGGTAACCTCAAAAAGTGAAAAATAGAACTACCCTACAATTCAGTAATCACACTGCCGGGTATTCATCCCAAAAGCAGGAAACAAAGGGATCCATGCTTCCCTATGTTTATAGCAGCGTTATTTACAGTAGCCAAACTATGGAAGAAGCAGCCCAAATGTCCATCAGCCAAGGAATGGATAAAGACGATACGGTATATATAGACCACGGAGTATTAGTCAGCCACGAACACGAATGAAATCTTGCCATTTGTTTTTTTTGACGTTTATTTATTTTTGAGACAGAGAGACAGAGCATGAACGGGGGAGGGCCAGAGAGAGGGAGACGCAGAATCCGAAACAGGCTCCAGGCTCTGAGCTGTCAACACAGTGCCCGATGCGGGGCTTGAACTCACGGACCGCGAGATCATGACCTGAGCCGAAGTCGGCGGCTTAACTGACTGAGCCACCCAGGCGCCCCGAAATCTTGCCATTTGTAAGGACACCGAGGGAGCTACAGACTATAATGCGAAGCGAAATAAGCCAGGCAGACAAAGACAAATCCCGTATGATTTCACTGATATGTGGAATTTAAGATACGAAACGGGTAAAACAAGTATTGTGAATGACCCTTGTCCTGGCCATGCTTCCCAGGCCAATTGGAGAGGCAGAAAGGAGGCGCTGTGAGACTTGACTGACCATCAGTATGTACCGGAGCTGGAGGTTCAGTCCTTTTGCGAGGACAGATTGTTGACACTCGTCTCGTGGCCCTTGCTCCACCCTTTTGCACTCTTGTCTTGCACACACACACCCAGAGCTTCTCTGCAGAGAAACCATATCTAGACAGAGTGCTCATTCCTTTGATTAAGCACCAGGATACACGTGGGAGCCAACATTGTTTGCAAAATTAACCCCCAGTGCAAGCAACAAACTTGATAACCAAGTTCTCTGGTCCAGACTGGGACCTGGTCTTACTGAATTACCTGGTTATTCACGATAAAACTCCATGACATGGAGGCATGCAACTTTTGCCACACCAGACAGGGTTTCACCATGTGGAGGCTGGTTCCTTATTTGGGGGCCTGGTTTTCCTGTGGCATTCTGCGTACCCTCTCATAAGCTCTCCATAATAAGGCATATTTAAATATGAGACAAAGATTCTGAGTGAGGCTGCCGATTAATAGTTCAGGTTTCACCTATGACACGGTCCTAACTCGAAGCCACCGTTTTTGTTCGGCGGAAATGTGTCCAGCAAGGCTACCAGCCTTTTCTGGATCTAGCTGGAGGCAGGAATGCTCCAAAGCACTCTAGAACTCTCTTTCATTTACCTTCCAGAGGGCTTCAGGAAATAGTTCTTATTAAATATTTTTTTTTACAGCCATTGGAAAACAAAGCGCCCTATGCGACCCCATTAAATCGAAAATCAGAAACGCCCAGGAGGAAATCTCCGAGCAGGTCACACTTCAGGCAAATGCCAGGGACGAGTCAGAACAAATTTCAAAACCTGCTCAATCCTTCTGAAGTCTGTCTGAAACTCTTCATGTAGATATGAATATTCGTGTTGCTGGAAGCCTGTGTGTGTATACGCACACATACATGCACACACACGTGCACACAAATATTCACATGCATACAGAAACACGCACATGCACACACACACACACACACACACACACACACACACACACAATTACACACTTTTCCAGCAGCACAAGGTTCCATGAACTCTAAGAATTGAAGACGAAATGACATTTTCCTCATTAGAAGGGAAGTCCCCGCACTTATGTGATAAAGGGGAAATTTTTTGTTAACCAACCTGATTTAAATTAAAGCAAATCATTACACTTGTGCTCAGCTCTTTGACCGTACGAGGCGCCCAAGGTTGACTGTGAACTGTGTTGACTGATGCACGTTCTCAGCAGAGGCCCCCGGGGGACACAACTGGCTCCTTAGGTTAGGGGAGGCTTTTCAGCTTGGGAGCGCTGCTATGGGGCAGGGTTCCCCGGGGCAGGGTTCCCCACCCCCACCCCAGTCACCGAGCAGAGCAGGGTCTCTGCCGCAAAACTGCCGGGGTTCAAATCCTGACCTTGCCCCTTCTCCCTGAGAACCTTGGCTAGGCCTCTGTGCCTCAGTGTCCTCATCTGTAGATAAGAACCAGTCCCAGGTGGTGGGGACTAGGTGAGCTGATACAGAGGAAACGCAAGGAAGAAGGTGCCTGCTATATGGTTGACATTCCATACACTCTTCTAGTTTGCATTTTCCCGGGAGAATCATAACAAGAGATAAGTCGCCTGATCTGATTAAAATACAGGAGCTGCTCACCCCAGTTCAAGTGGCACCTCCTCCAGGAAGGCATCCCAGGCTGTCTCTGAGAGAAGGAGCCTGCCCTGCCTTCCTCTGCTCCGCACAGCGCTGGCCACGCAGAAATTCTACCCCCACGTGTCGAGCAAGTGGGGAAATCAAGTTACAGCCTCGTCTGGGTGCGATGCGTCATAGACTAAGATCCCACGCATCCCGGAGAACCGGCATGATTCCTCAGCCTGTCCGACTCTGCCCTTGTCTTCATAACTGATTTCCTGCTGGGGGTCAAGTTCACCCAGGAACAATCCATGAAGGGAGCCTGGCGGGACATTCATCTTTCTGACCTACGACCTTCTCAGGCTCTTGCTAATAGATGGTCACTTAATCTGCCACGGGCATCAGACATTACTGATAACCAGTCCAGGCCTGGTGCTATCAGTTAGAGAAAAAAGAAAAAGAAAAAAGAAAACAAAATGTAAATTGTCACCTGCCATGAATATCATCAAAAGCAATATTGGTGGGGTGCAGGGGTGAGAATCCTCAAACAACAGCCCCAAAAAGAAATCCCAGTTCTAGTACGGACATGATTTAAATTTTCATGAACAAATCAGCTGGTTCGCACAAAGGCAGTGGCGATGAAAAAAAAGTAATAAACCATGGGGGGTGGCAGGGAACCATGACCTGACTGGGTCCCCCAGAGGACCCCTCTGACCAGGCTTCGGTGTGGGCTCCTTGTCGCAGAGACCACATCCTGCACTGGGCTAATTATCTTTTAAAATTCATATCTGGAGCCACGGCTGCCTCATGGGATTAAGCACAGTACGCTCTGCAAATTGAAAATAAGATAGCTGTTAGGAATATATACTTGCCTCTATGATTACCGCGGCAAACAAAGGCAAAACATTAATTTACATCTATTATAATAGAGAAACAAAGCTGGAGATACTCTTCCTTTGCATCTCGGGCAAGAGATGACTTTGCAGAGGTGAAGTTCCCGGAAGAGGAGAGGGTGATGGGCTGCAGAGGTGAGGGCTGGAGGGGCAGCCCTAGGGCCAACCGACTTCTGCAAAAGGCATCCCCCGCCACCTACTCACCTTACAGATGAGGAGACCAGTTTAGGAAGGAGAGACACGGCGCCATTTCTACCCGGCAGGTGGGGATCAGAAAACAATGTGGTCTTTTCCAATCCACCCTTGGGTGTCCCACAAGACAGTAGCCACCGGAGTTTGTTTCTTCATCAGAAGCTCGGTGGGATGGTGTTGAAACTCCTAGAATAACCGTTTTCTGACCGAGTGGAGACTTGTCCCTGAGCGCCACTGGACAGAGAAGACGGAGGGTCAGAGAGGCTAATACATCTAGCCTTCCGGGGGGCTCACATTATCCAGACCCTTTGCTGTGTCTGCAGCAAGCACAGAGCACGTGGCATCCTACTGGCCCTGGATGCCGGCTCTCCAAACACAACCTGTTGGTCTGATGTCGCTGAGTTCATTCGTACCGAGAGCACTCCCTTGACACAGTCCCAGGGGTGGCTAGCGTGGGTGAAGGGAGCGGGGCAGCTGTCAAGATATTTATGGGGCTTTGGAGTCTCGCATCAAGTAGATCTTCCCACGTGCTGCCTTGAGTAGGACTGGAGAAGGAAAGGGTTCAGGTATAGCTTAGGATTGGCAGACATCTCCTGATGAAGATGTGGAGTCTTGGGGAGCAAACTATCACGTGATGCTCTCTTCAAAGAGCAGGATCGTTCGATGTTCTTCCGCCCGGCTTTTCCAGAAAGATCCTAGAGTGCATCATGAGTTTATTTTTTTCTTCCTGGGCAAAGATTCCCCGGAGAAGTAGTCACATTAATGTAGTCAGTGGACTGTGTAGGGTGGATGGTTTTGATGGTCACACACGTCATCTCATGTCACCACCTCATATTGGATCCCATAAAAAGTCTACCCCTCTGGTGGCCTCCAAACCACCCAAGGACATGGAACTTAGGAGGGGCAGAGGCTGGATTCTGTCCCCAACAATGTTACAATCATCGTAAGGTCTTGACGCGTCACTGGCCCTCTCTGACCCTCTGCTTTCTCTGTCCACTGGGGCTTAGGCACAAGTCTCCACTTCATCCTACGACACTATGACTAAGTTTATTTGCCTAAGGTTGAGGCTTTGGGTAATGGCATGACTTCCTAGCAGAGACAGGAAAGGGAAGGAGGGGAGGGCACTAGAGAGAGCAGAGGGAGGTGCAGAGACAGAAAGGGGCAGGTGGAGAAGTCTCTAGAACAGCAAGGTTGCTTTACTCAGGTCTGGGGCTTTTGAGTGTTTTATCTAGAAGAAATGCATACAGCATTTACAAATTGGAAATAACTCTGTAAACTCAGATAAGATTGTCCCAGTAATATTATAGCCAGACACGGCTCACCATGGCTTCCTTTCAATTAACTATTTAAATCACAGCCCATACAAACCCCAACCCCTGCTGCCTTGTCGTAATAAAGAAAGTTAGACCAGAGCCGAAGAGTTTTGATTCATGCTGCTGAATACGGAAGATCCACAATCTTTCTCTGGGAGCCCACACTCTAATGTAGCTCTTTGAAAGAACATTCCTTCAGCTGCTGGCAGAGATATCTCCCCCACTCCTTCTTCCTTAGCTGAATTGTGATTCATTATAGATAACCCCTCCTGATTAATTTTGTTTTGACTTTAACTTTGACATTAAAAAAAAAAAAACCAACAACCTGTAATCGGTACAATTCTCCCCTCTAACATTCAACGCTCAGCTATTTTTAGCCGGCTTTGGTGTTTGATGAAGAAAAAGAAAAAAAAAATCTAAATTTAGAAAGAAATTAAATTGTTGATTGTCATCAGAAGTCCTGGCTGTCAGATGAAAAAGTCATTGTGTTAGACCCTTTGTGATGAATAATAAATCAGCGATTTCCTTGAAATTCTTATTTAAGTTCTTTCCTTTCTGTCAATTGGAACCATCAGAAGATGGGTTGGTTAGTGAGGCACAAGCTGGATAAACCACAAAGTCAGGGGGTCCGTACAGCCCAGGATCTTTGAGGGACCGGTCGGTTATCTGCACACTGGGATCGACAGAGTAGCGTGGTCCAGCTGAACAACGACGGGTCAACAAGGTTGATTTGAATCCTGATTTCTGGGGTCCAAATATTTTTTTTTTTTTTGGTTTCTTTGGGCCTCAGTTTTCAAGTCTATAAAATGGCTGGACCAATACGTTGTACAGAGATGCCAAGGGATTAGGGATAATGTACAAAAAATCACGAGCACAGTGTGTTACATACGTAGGTATCCAGGATGTGGACACAGCCATCATAATTATAATCATCATCGGTAGTAGTGTAGACAGCTACTGTAACTCGATAATACAGAATCCACAGGGAAGCTGTCGGGAAGTCTGACAGTGGCTTTCAAGTGTGTTCAATCTGGTTTGGCTTGAGGTCAATGACCGAATGGACTTCCCTTTACATACATGAGGACTTGAAGATACAGTCTCAAGTCCAGGTTTTCCTTCGTTTTGTGACGTGAGGCACAGCTGTGCCCCAGATAATTCCCAAACAGGAGCACCTGGGTGGCTCAGTCAGTTGAGCGTCCGACTTTGGCTCAAGCCATGATCTTTCCGTGTGTAGGTTTGATCCCCGCATCGGGCTCTGTCCTGACAGCTCGGAGCCTGGAGCTTGCTTCCGATTCTGTATCTCCCTCTCTCTCTGTCCTCCCCCGCTCTCCCTCTCTCTCTCCCCCTCTCTCCTCCTCCTCCTTCTCAAAAGTAAATAAACATTAAACAATTCCCAAAGACCGTAATCACAGCGAAAAGTCACAACACAAGTGCAAAATCAAGACCTTGGAGGAACAGTTAAGTGATTGTCATGAAGCTACGCGTTAACCTTGGCCGCTGAAAACTGGGCAGACATTTTGTCACGAGTCTCTGTATGTCCTGTTTCCTCCTCGTCCCTGCCCCCTTGCCCTCAGACCCACGCCCATCCCACGGTGATGCCTCTCTTCTCTGAAGCCCCGTGGAGAAGAGGTTGTCTGGAAGAAACTTCGGGGTGGATCGCTTTTGGAACTGCATGGCGACAAGAAGGAATGAATGGGAGGAAGCAAGAAAGGAGGGAGGGAGGAGAAAAGGAGAAAGGGAAGTGGTGTCATAAATCTTTATGGTGGGAGGCATGTTACAGGCAGAGAGCACTGTTTTGCAGTTTCTAAATCAGGGAGAACGGGGTTTTCACGACCCTATGCACAGAAGTGCTGCACACATAGCAGATCCCTAGGAAAGATCATCGATGAATTCAAAGGGAATTTTAAATTCAAATTTGGACAACAATAGCAATTTTTATCACTACAAGCGGCCTTTCTTCTGTGTAACACATAGGCAGTGTTGTCAAAGTTTTCCCTCAGGCATATTCCAAAGGTTCCCGAAGTAAAATTTAGTAAATCGCAGGTAGAACTGAGCCACCCGATTCTCAGCCTGCCTTCTCTGCCCTCAAGCCTGTGCCTCCTTTGCCATCCCAGGATCTGGGCATCACACAGTCCATAAACATCTTAGAGGAGAAGGGTCCTGGAATTCACTAGAACAGTGGCATTTGACTTCAGCCGTGGGGCACTGACATGGCGGAGGACACAGAGCATCTGTCCCAGTCCCGTGGCTCACAGAGGGTCTCAGAGGCCCATCTTCTCAAGGCAAGCATCCTGAAAGCTGGCTAGAGCCCCTCACTCTTGCCCAGACCTTGTCTATGTTGTTTGCATAGCTGGGGACACTGGTCTGAGAAGAGAAGTGACTGGCCTAGGATCACTTAGCCAATTAGGGGAAAGAATGAGCATAGAAAACACATTTTTCAGAAACCTCGCATAGGATTTTTTCATCTGATTGCTTCCTTCCAGGTATGAACTAGATCTCTCTAGACAGTGATCGTTCTGTCACAATGTTTGGATATGGCCATTTATTTACTTCTAGGGGCCTCCATGGTATGCGAACCCAGGCGAGTTGGAATTGGGGTGAACGCAAGTCTGGTTTTCATGAAAAGCTTGGAACACCCTCCAGACTCCCAAGAGGGGCAGGTCATGCAAAACCAGGTCCTCAGAGGATGGCCCAGGGGCCATGTTCCCAAAGCTTGGGGCTGGAAGCAGTCACATGGCACCTTCTTTGCCTGGGGCTGTGCACACATCCGTCCGTCCTGTCCCGCCCGTACGTAGCTTCGGAGTCTGCCCCCCTTTAGGGACATAGGAAGTGTTCCCTCAATGTCTAGCAGTGGGGAAATGAACCTTGGAGTTTGTCAGATTCATATGCTCCATGATTTATTTATTTCTTGGTGCTGTGTCCCACTGTAATTTTAATTTATTAAGAAGAAAAATTTCGGGCGCCTGTGTGGCTCAGCCAGTTGAACTTCCAACTCTTGGGCTCAGCTCAGGTCTTGATCTGAGGGTTGTGAGTTCAAGCCCCATGTTGGGCTCCATGCTGGGCTTGAAGCCTACTTAAAAAAAATTTTTTTTTTTAAAAAGAATGAAAAATTTCTCTCCTTTTAATTTTATAATCAGTGGCTTTACTAAAGGACGGAATAAACAAGGACTAATCGTATCTATGCTCAGCACACTAATGTCCCTCTTCATTAACCGTCCTCGCTTCACCTGAGTAATGTCCAAACCCTCAGTCCCCTATATATATTTAGACAGATTTGTATCAACATTGCATTGTTACACTTGACTTCCCCCTTTTTTTTAATTATGTAAAAAAAAAATCACATTAAGCCGAATCTAATTACTGCAATGTATATTAGAAGCAGGGCACCATCAAAATTTTATTTAAATTAATCAGGTTTTGATTTAAGATATTAAATTCAAATTAATCATGTAAAAATGGAAATGATCCTTGACGTGCCTCCAGCTGTGACTTCAGTCTGTTTTCTCGTGAGTCACTTTCGGGATGTCTTGGGGGGAACATTACAAAAATTCATGCCGGTGCTATTTCAATTAGAGTTATTTAGCAGGACAGATGTAAAGAATATGGTATAATTAAGAAGGAGCTGATGACATGGCTACAGATTTTCAGGATTAAAAGGAGGAAAAAAAAAATACGTGAACTAAAGTGAAAATTGACTACTGGCCATGGTGCCCAAGTTCAAGTGCGGGAAGGTTACGCATTCATTAAAGACGGAAAGGAGATGTGCGGAAACACGGGACTTTTTCTCTGGAGCCATCTACAGACTGCTACTTTGGTTTCAACTTTGAAGTTTCATTAACAAGCTGGTACGCACTGATATTGCAATTCGTATCATTCCCGAAATTATCTTTCCCCGTGGCGATCATAGCCATTGACTAATTTGGTTCTAGGGCCATCAGAAAGCTATGAGAGTTCAAATAATACTTCAAGACCCACTTTAAGTCAAATCGAATATATCAGCACATACAATAGTGCATATAGAGATCTATTTATTTTCTATACTAAGGCACATATATTAGGTATGATCATATCAATCTGTTCCTAAGATAATGCTACTTTTTCATATTTATAATATGGAGGGCAGACTACAGAGCGTTCGTAATCCATGAACTCACTTTTTAGAACACTTAGATGGCGTGGCGTGGGTAATAGTGCTTTATTCACGGATGAGAAGACGGGCTCATAAAGGTTGTACAATTTTCCCAAAGCCTTGTATCTAATTGGACACTGGGGACTAGAACGTGCCCATTCGCCCGGTCTCCCCACAGCAATGTACTTCTGCAGTCCATAACCCTCGGTAGCAACCCCACCTCTGGGAACATTTGGTTTTTAAGGCCTCAGAAAGCCCCAAGAGTCAGAATACGATTTTAAAGCCCATTTGGGGCACACCTGATCAGAACCTAAATCCTGGAAATGCTACTACCGTGCTGGGGCCCCTCGTCTGTTTCCAGTGATTTGGCTGTGCTCCAGAAAGGGACTGGGGTAGGGGGTTTCCTACCAGAGGATGTGACTCAGTCGGGGTTTCAGAGTCTCAAATAATCAATATTTCCATGTAGAGATATCATGCGTATCCTTTCACGCATCCACTCTGAGAAACACTGCCTGCTCCCATGGACGTCATCCGGCCCCTCTGTCCTGCTCTGACCTGCCCGGACCCTCAGACTGAGGCTGCACCCTTCTGGCCCAGGATAGGGCCAGAGCTCCCGGACAAGCCAGACCCCCTTTTCCACGCCAGTCTTCACAGTATAGGCAGCCTTGGGCTCCTTCCACACTACCTTGGGCTGGACCCTTGCTGTGGGCTGAACTCGGGTAACATTAGCTGTAGGTGCATAGCTAGAACGTACCTCCAGGGAGGGAATGCAAGTCTGTGTCTCACAAATCAACTTATTAAAAAAAAAAAAAAACAGATCAGGGACTGTGTCTTTTTGGTTTTAGGATTCTTAGATTAGCATGGGGCACGGAACCCAGTATAGGTACCCAGTTTGCACAATGAGGAAGACAGGGAGAGAGAGAAAGAAAGGATGAATCGGTGAGTGAATGTTTCCCCCGCTGAGTTCATAGAGCAGGTCGTCATGAGTCAGGATGAAGAGTTAGGCAGGAAGCTCTTCTCTCTCGCCATCCCCACCCACCCCAAGTGACAATCCAGTCGAGGCAATGGTCCCACCGCATGGATATCAAACTTAGGTGCATCTCACACGTGTGTCTGGACTGATTGAGGAGTTGTAGGAAGCAGGTGATTCAGTGACACGTCTTGCCTCCCACTCCTGTGATATAAATATATGTAATTACTCTTTCAAAATCACGTTTTACTCTTAAAGAAAAAAAAGAATCAGGTGGGAGGTTAAAATAACTTTTTTTTTTGTTTTTCTTGGTGGAAAATGGTCTTTGTCAGTTAAATGGTATTGTTGATTTCTCAGAAATCCAATCAATCCAAGAACAGGAACGTTTCAACGACTAGGAAAACAAAACCACATTTTCTTCTGGACTGCTCTGGCTTTTACATCTTCCTTTACACTGAACTCTAGAAACATGCAACACAGCTAATGGAAAAGGGCCCTGGACAAGGTGCTTGACGTCTCCAAGCCTCAGTTTCCCTCATTGACACCTATTATTTTTGGTGTCAGATTTCAACCTATCTTTATGCTCTCTGCCTCCTCTGAGTAGAAGGGGCCTGGATTTTCACGATGGTCACCTGTTACAAGGGACAGTTGCTGAGTCCCTATAAACTCTTAATAGATAAGGTGCTAGCGGGAGGCTGGGGCTTAGAAGTTGACCCTCAATCCTCTGGCTCTGTAAAGGTATTGTGGAAAGCGATTTGTGCTTCGGAGGCTTGAGCTAGGATCCGGCTTTGTTACTTAGTTTCTGTGACACTGGGCAAACTTTTTAAAGTTTTCTGATCCAAGATTTCCTCATTTGCAAAATGAGGTTCGTGATCTCCGTCTAGAAGAAAGTTTGCAAAGATTCGGTGAAAAGATATTGTGCTTCTCGGGCCCTATATTTTATCATTGCCTCCCTTGCATAGTCCTTCATATTCCTTAAATATGCCGGGCAGGCTTCTGCCTCAGGGTCACTGAACTTTCTGCTCTCTCTGCCCCACCCCAGTTAATGACATGCTTTTCTCTGTCACTTGGCTCAGATGACTTCAGTCCCTTGGCAGAGACCCCCTGATCATTCTCTCCTGCCACCAGCATTGTCTATGCCGTTCTCCATGTTTATTTTTCTTCATACCAGTTTTTACTTCTTTATTTCTTTGCTACCTCCCCCCCCCCCACCCCAGCAGACCTGTAGAGCAAGGACTTTGTCTTTTATTCACTATTGAATCCCTGAGATTAAAAAAAAAAAAAAAAAAAAAAAACAGTGCCTGGTGAGTAGTAGGTGCTCAGTAAATATCTGTTGAATGAATACCTATGTCTGAAATGAAGTAGAAAATTCACCCAGAAAACACAAGCCGTCCTGCTTTCTATGAATCTTCTTTTTGGAGAGAACCCTGGGCCCAGCAGAAGAGAATGGGACCTTTGTCATCCTGTCCACCGAGCCTGTGCGTGGGGGCAGCTAAGTGCCCTTGGGTGTGAGACAACACACCCAGAGAGAGACCAAGAGGGACCAAATCGTGGGGGCAGAGAAATTACCCAGAAGGAAAAAGCAAGAAACAACAGAGACAGAGCAGGGGTGAAGAGGGACCAGAGCGGGGAGGGGCCATCATGCGTGGGAGCAGCAGCGGGAGACTGAGCTGGGAGGGCTCCCTTGTCACCGTCCCCGGTCCATCCACCCAGAGCCTGTCTTGCACCTGAGCGCAGGGAGAGCTTTGCATCATCACCCGTGGCTCCCGGGGAGCCCAACTCTGCCCTATTTACTCAGCTCTCCTGGTCAGGGCTGAGCTCCTCTGCGAGCACAGCATCCCTGAGTGCTCCCCCGGAGGCTGAGAGCCCTGGCAGCACTAGGCTGGGGACAGCTAATTAATACTGGAAAGGTCTTCGTGGCTCCTGCTGATTGCCAGGGCCTCTGCAGGTCTAGGTGCGCTGTAACCCGCCCCCTCCCTCAGCCCAGGCTCCCAGGGGCCACATCCTATTCCAAGTCGAGGTCAGCGAACGTCAGAGTGAACGGTTCGCCACAACTTGGCATCAGGTCTGGAAGCTGTTACAAAGCACAGGAGGGAGCACGAACTGCCTTTCGGTGCCAGAATAGCCCCGGAGCCTGGAATCCTCACACACGTCAGCCCATATCAGCCTCACGACGACACTGCTGCGGAGGTGTGTTTTTGCCCACTCCTCTTGAAACTGGGGAAACCGAGGCTCCCATGAGCCGCACGTTCTGAGGATGCCACAGGCAGCTGCATAAACCAGAATCGGGGTCGAGGTTGATCTGATCTCACACGCCCACACCTGCGACCACCCAGCCCCGCAGGCAGGACAGAGCCCCGAGGTGGCAATACGACATTTGACCTCCGGGCTCACGATCCCTTTACTGAAAAGGGCCTTGAGGCCAGATGTATTTCAGAAATCAAAAATTGGCACTTTTGGGGAAGTTAGCATATCTCGTAATTGTACCCTATGTAACACCCCCCACAGGACACTGGGACAGCACCTCGTGATAGAATGCGTTAATATCTCTGCAGCAAAATGTATGGATAGTCCTGCGATGCGGGTGGGGAGGGGAGAGAAAAGACTAGAAACAGCTTTCCATTCGCTCTGTCAGTTCAGGTGAGATTTTGCCTCCAGATAAATAATGAAAATGAGTTTTTGGAATTGTGGCTATAACGTTATGGGCCAGGAAAGGCTAGGAGGCCAGAGAAACTATTTCTTTTTTTCCAGGTGACAGACAGCACATATGGCAACAGTTTCACTTTATAAACTAGATGCCATTTGCAGGTAGAACACGCGTGCAGAACAGAGAAGTTTCTCTAACAGAGCAGTGGAGGGCAGACTGCTGTCAGCCTGGCCAGGTCCTGATGTTATTCTCATGGCCACATCACCCAGCCTCAGTAGGTACGGGGACTCACCCTGACCTCCTCCCGGAGAGGCAGCTTGGACCCAACAGACGCCCAGCACAGGGTCTGATGCTCAGTAAATGTTCCACACACAGTGCCTATGATTGTCATAACCCGGAAGAATCTAGAAACAACCAGATCAAACCTCTATTAACTGAGCAGATAGGTGCATGTACCCTGGACATTCAGTAAATGGGCGTGCGTGTCTCCAAGCCTGTCTCCGATCAGCGTCTTGCGCTTAAATTGGAGAAGTTTCCAGATGGGTCCCAACCCATGCAGAGCTGTCTGTCTGTCGTCAAGGCTCACGTACCACCCTTGTTACAAATATGGAGGGTGGAGGGAGGCGGGCATCACAAGGACACGGTGCTTTTTCGAAGACTTTGATTCGGAGCATCCTCGCTAAAATCCGGAAGAATCTTTTACCCGACTCAAGGCCGCTTACCAGAAAGGAGTAAGAGTCTCTCCATATTTAGACCAGTGATCTTACCACAGGTCTGCACACGCGTGGGAGAGAGGCTATTTTGTCAAAGCCCCAAGAACACCTCTTCCTCCTATCTGATAGGGTTGCTACTTCCTTTACAGTGTGAAGAGCAGGGGTGCGGCTCCCATCCCCCTGGCCACGTGGCCACGGCAGAGAGCCAAAAAGAAACAGGCTGGGTTTGCACAGAGGAATACCAAGGCGGTGATTACGTAACCAGGGGCAAGGCATGCCAGTTCACGTTCACGGGCGGATAGGAAGGAAGGCGATCCCAGGGCTTTGGAGCAGGGCTCTGACTCTTGCTGGTCTCCCTGCAGCCACGGGAAGCCAAGCTTCCTGCGGAGTGAGCACCCCGTAGCCCTCCCCGAGACGGGGTGAACGTGGAGTCCCCCCGTGGAACCCCAGCTCAGAAAGGATTTGCCGTCTCAGCTGTAAAGACGGCTACCTGCAGCCACATCCCAGGGCCTTGAGGACGTCAGGATCCCAGGCACAGAAGGACTTGAACGCGTAGCAACGAGTGTTCGAACCCTGAGCGTTCGCGACAGCACAAACATGATCTCGTTCACTCCTTTTCCACAGTGATGTCGACTGCTTTTACCTCCACGTACCAACAAGTGTCTTGAAGAGTTTTGCCCAAGAGCAGAGGGTTAGCAAGTGGTAAAACTAAGGCCAGGCCTCAGGGCTGTCTCACTCTGGGCTCACATTTACTCCACTCACTAGGTCAGTTTTAAAACTAAAACAGCAGGGTCGCCAGGGTGGCTCAGTCGGTTAAGCATCCGACTCTTGATTTGGGCTCAGGTCACGGTCTCTTGGTTCTTGAGAACGAACCCCGGCTCAGAACAGCCCGGAGCCTGCTTGGGATTCTCTCCCTCCCCCCCTCTCTCTGCCCCTCCCCTGCTCTCGCCGTTTCAAAATAAATCCCCAAAAATAAACTTCTAAAGCGGAAACAACAGCAGATGAGCAAGTCACTGATACATAGCGATAGCAGCAAGAAAACAATTATTCTTCGGCTCGAAGTGTCCAGCTTTGCAAACAGGAGTATAGGCAAATATTAGATGTTCGTATCTGTTTAAAGTGTGCACAGTTCCCTGCCCGGGGTAGACTGCAGGAAATAACTGTTGGCTTAACGTGCAGCATCTAGATCAAAACCTTTCTGGTAGGCACTGGAGGTGCATAGTGCAAAAATGGATGTGCCCTGAACCAAGAGAGGCAGCGCGGCCCCAGAGCCTCTCAGATTCTCCACCTGGTGTGTCCCCGGGGCCTGGAGGGGAGAAGCTTGACCTCTGAGATCTTGCAGAACGGGCACCTGTTCTTGAACGCAGTCGCTGGCTCCTACCTCTCCTGGGCTGAGCACAGCAGTTGGGCCCCCCTCCCCCCCACCCCCGCCCCTGCCTCCCCCTCCAGGCCCAGGCTCCTGTTTTGCACAGCCTCTGAGGCCAGCCTGGTTGCTGCCCTGGGAGTCTCTCGGCCACAGGTGAGGTTCCTCGGCCCCAGCAATGCCCAGGGGGCCAATCAGGCTGGGCCTGCATGAGGTAAGATGGAGAGTCGCCCCGTGTGCCCTGGGCTCTCTCGGAAATCTCAGCAGATCAATGTCACTGTGGCTTTTAATTACCCCTCCTAGGCCTCATCATTATTTCATGGCCTCTAATACGCCCAGCAGGCAGCCCTGGGTCCAGAGATAAACAGCCACCCAGCATGACCTGGCCTCCGAGGTGGTGCCCACCATGGCCTCCAGCCCAGGGGACGGTGGCCGGACAAGATCCCGGCCCTGTCCAGTGCCAATTGTGTTGACGCTTCGAGCCTCTGAGTATCTTGGAGCCGCCCTCCTTCCCAAAGCACCGGTCACTGAGGGCCCACTGCGCGCCAGGCATTGGAGTTTGGAAGTATGCGTTGGGTCCCCGACGGCTTCTCCAGAAGCCTTGCCCGTCCAGGTCCTTCTGGTCACCACCTACTGTCCCTCCATGCTTGCAGCCATTCGCCTGCAGCCGTCAGTGTTCTTGGCCCGGGATGATTTTGTCCCTAGGAGACTTTCGACGATGCCTGGAGACTTTTTCGTGGCCACGGCTGGGGGAGGGCTGCTACTGGCACCTAGTGGGTGGAGGCCGGGATGCTGATGAGCTCCCTCCAGGGCCCAGGACAGCCCCACAGCCGCGAGCCGTCTAGCCCCCAGTGTCAGCAGAGCCAAGGTCAGGAGCCCTGGCCTGGTAACAAACAAGCCTCTGAAGCCGGTCCGTGTCAGGATTCTTGCTTCACCAGTGCCCTTCCAGGCCACTCCGGCCTCACGTTTATTCTTCATCCAGTGAAACCGCTCACTCCTCCCTCCGCCTCAAACCAGCCCGCAAAGCAACAGCTCACATGGTCAATCCCACGCGTGGTTATGAGCGTGGTTGAAATTCTAGGACTTGGGAAGGGTCGGAGTCTTTAACTAAACAGTGTGTCAACACTGTAAGAGGGCCCTCTGCCTCCTGAAGGTCCAGGTACCCTCTTTGCATGGGCAAGGGCCCTGTGGCGCTGGGAGGCCTGCACACTCAGCAGCCTGCCCGCTCCACCCCCCCAGGCACACGGAACCGCGTGTCCACCTACATGGTTGGGACAAGTAGCTGCTCAAGAAATATGCGCTGCATGGACGTGTAGGCAAGCCCATCCTGTGACCTGTGATGGGAAAGAAGGGGTTCAGACTAGCTGGTGCGGGGGCATCTCCTGGAGGCTGGGGATGCTGGCTTCTCATCCTCCGACCCTGGCTCTGGCCGGAAGCTGGCTTTGCGGACGCTGGCTGAACGTCACCACCACGTCAAGGGACGCCCTCAAAGATTTCATTCTCATCTCGGGAGGTCGGCCAGAAACACCGAGGCCCAGAACTGTTCAAAGTCTCCCTGGAAGGCTTAGCCAAGATGATGCTGGAAAACTTACCTAAGGGAAACAATGCTTCTTTTGCTCTAAAAGAGAAGGAGAGAGGCTAGCCGACTGGCCCAAGTTCACCAGCCAAGAAGGGAAGGAACCAGGAATCTCCGATAACGTGGGAAAACTCATCCAGACCTGCCCGGCAGCAGACAGACCTTCTTTTTGCTCGGAAGTCAATTCAATATATTTTAGGAGCTCAGTGCTCTGTTCCGTGCCAGGCCAGGGCCAGGACGCCGAAGAACTAGGCCTGGTCCCTGCCTTGAGTTCACACGTGTCAGCTCCCCACACTCAGGGCAGGCCTGGGCAGGGGCCCCATGGTGACAGGCTGGGGGTCCTGTCAGAGAGGCCAGCGGCTGCTAGTGACTGACAAGTTCTTTCTGAATTTTGCTACCACGTGATGGATGTTTGGGGGTCTCACTTCAGCACCTGAGTCTCAAGCATGTGTACTTGGCAGGTGTCTGTACCTGGTGGGGTGGGGGAGGGGACAGACTTGTCATTTGGGGCGAGTCACTCTGTTGAGTCCCGTGATCTTAAATCAGTGAAATTGGGAAAACAGAGGACCCAACTCAGGGTGCTGGTGGGAGGGGGGCTGGCCTGGCTCTCGGGAGACGGGGACCGTGGTGTCTGGACCAGGGCAGGCTCAGAACCCATGGGGCACAGCGGCTGTTTCCTGCTTCCGCACATTTCCACACACTCTTCCTGCTGGCTGCGGTTTGTCCAGGGTAGACCACAGGGGTGGCCCTGAGGAACTTTGCGGGGCTTCGTCCATGCAATCCAGAGCTCCGGTGGGTTCTAAGAGCACGAGAGGAGAGAGCCAGGCCCAGTTCGAGGCGGTGGTTCCTCCTGGGCCACTGCTTGGGATCTCCCGTGCTGCCCCCCACTGCATAGCGGATGTCTGTAGCAGACGATTCCAGAACCTTCTCTAAGTGTCCTACCAGAAACATGGTGTTACACCTTCTCTAAGTGTCCTAATTACTAGCTTATCCTCTCCTGTAATCCTCATGTCAGAGGAAGCCTCTTCCGTCTGGGACTTCTCCTGAGGTTGTTTAGACCGGGGCTGTCTCTGAACATGATCCTCACTGGGTTGTTATTCTTTCTGGTCTCCAAGTGGAAACTGAAGCCCTGATATTTTTGTTTGGTCAGGAAGGTGATTTGTTAGTTAGCTGACCCTCGATTAGTTAGACTTTCGAAATGGGGGCAAAATCATTTGTATTTATTTAGGAGAGAGTTTGTACAGAAATAACTCCACAAATTCAACTTTAAAATATTTGGAATTTTTCTTTCAGAAAGAGAGTCTGGGGGAGACGGGCAGAGGGCAAGAGAAAATCTTAAGCAGACTCCACGCTCAGAGTGGAGCCCAACTCAGGGCTCAAACTCACGAACCATGAGATCATGACCCGAGCTGAAATCTAGAGTCAGATGCTCAACTGAATGAGCCACCCAGGTGCCCCTAAAATAATTTGGATTTACCTAAAGCTAATATTCTTTCAGGAAGATATTCTGGAAAAATTGAAAAAAAAAATGTAGGAGTTTAGATGCTAACCAAATGTATGTATGTATGTATTTAAATGTTTATTTTTGAGGGGCACCTGGGTGGCTCAGTCAGTTAAGTGTCCAACTTTGGCTCAGGTCATGATGTCATGGCTCATGGGTTCGAGTCCTGCGTCGGGCTCTGTGCTGACAGCTCAGAGCCTGGAGCCTGCTTCGGATTCTGCGTCTCCTTCTCTCTCTGTCCCTCCCTGGCTCATGCTCTGTCTCACTCTGTCTCTCAAAAATAAATAAGTGTAAAAAAAGAGTAAAAAATTTTTTTAATTAAATAAAAAAGTTTATTTTTGAGAGAGAGAGAGAGAGAGAGAGACAGAGTGGGAGTAGGGGAGGGGCAGAGAGAGAGGGAGACACAGAATCTGAAGCAGGCTCCAGGCTCTGAGCTGTCAGCACAGCTTGAACCCATGGACTGTGAGATCATGACTTGTGCTGAGGTTGGACGCGTAACCGACTGAGCCACCCAGTTGCCTCTAGGCAAACATATTTAAGTTTTCCTCCTTCCTCCCTTCCTCCCTTCCTTCCTCCCTTCCTCCCTCCCTCCCTTCCTTCCTCCCTTCCTTCCTCCCTTCCTTCCTCCCTTCCTTCCTTCCTCCCTCCCTCCCTCCCTCCCTCCCTCCCTTCCTTCCTCCCTTCCTTCCTTCCTCCCTCCCTCCCTCCCTCCCTCCCTCCCTCCCTCCCTTCCTTCCTCCCTTCCTTCCTTCCTTCCTTCCCTCCTTCCTTCTCTCCCTCCTTCCTTCCTCCCTTCTCCCACCTTCCTGCATTCAGTGTCGGAACTTTGATATTTAGGGAGGAAGAGATTCGTATTGGTTGAGGGTTTACACAAGGGTTTCTGCAGGCTCATAATACCCCTCTGAGCCAAGTTTTACTTTCCCCACTTCTGCACAGATTTCGATTTGCCCAGGTTCATGGAGCTTGCAAGTTACAGAACTCAGATTTGCCCCAGAACCTTCTGACCTCAAAACTAATGCTCTTTCCTCCAAAGACACACTCAGCGAGGTATCCGAAGTAAGTGAGGAACCCGAAGGTGATCTGTCACTCGGTGTTCAACTTCACTAATGGACCATTTTGAACTTTAACCTCAATTTGAAGTTTGGGTTATGGAAGGATACTTCTGGAAGTTTTCTCAGAATGGGAGTGGCAGTCATGGTGTGCCATTTGAAGCTGGGTAACCAAACCCTGAGATATTTCTTGTGGTTCCTCAAAAAAAGTAGATTCTTCCTTATGCTACGAAAGGCACAGACTGAACTCTGGGGGTCCCTGGTTGAAATGTGGGGATCTGACTGAGCTCTGGCGGGTCTTGACTGATTTCTGGGGGTCTTTGACTGAAATCTGGGGGTCTCTGGACTAAACTCTGGGGATCTCTGGTTGAGATCTAGGGGTTTCTGACTGAACTCCGGGGTTTTCTGACTGAGCTCTGAGGGTTTCTGACTGAGTTCTGGGGTCTCTGGATTAACTCTGGGGGTCTTTGGCTGAACTCTGGGGGTCTCTGACTGAACTCTCCAGGTCTCTGGCTGACCTCGGTGTCCTTAGTGTCCCCTCCCCTGCCTGGGGCTGAGTGGGCGTGTGCCCCAGGGCCTTGCCTGAGAACCTGGTAGGGCCTCTCTCCTCTCCTTCCTTCTCAAGGTCTCCCCTTCACATTCTGCAGTGTTTTGATCACACCTTTGTAGGAACCCCTCACACCTTCCCACCACCCTGAAGGTTAGTAACGCTCACACCTTGTTGCCACATCTGAGCTCCCCCGTGAGGCTGCGGGTCAGCAGTCACCTCCCCGGGCCGACGAGCGGGCAAACAGCCCTGGAGCCCCTGAGTCGTTTCCTTCTCTCCTTTTATAACGTTCGGCCTCTCACACGACTTTTCCTCTTCCACTTACCCATGTGCATTTATCTTTGATCTTGACTTTTTTTTTTTTTAACGTGGTAGAAGTAATGGGAACTAATAAACACCTCTGAGCCACAGACCGTAGGAAAACACGTCCCCATCGCTACCTGTCTCCTCAGCCGCCCTCCTGGACACCTCGACTATTCTACGCCCCTCAAAGGAACACTTGGACTTGGTCGCATCCTATGTTGTTAGAGCTCCCGGCTTGCGGTCCGTTAGGGTCTGTGGACTGGCGCTAGAATGTTCCCCCTTGGAGGAAGCTTAGGTAGAGCAACCCACAAGCCATGGTGTCAACGGGTTAAACACCCACCTGAGTGTCTGGGGAGGTGTCTCCCAGGCAGCCACCTGCATCTGCTCGTGGCTGGGGGCAGGACGTCAGCGAGGCCGAGGTCGAGCAGAAGTCCACAGGGGTCTGGGAGCAGGACAGAGGCCTCTCACCAGCTGCCACTGCCATGAAGCTAAGGTTTCTTCCATGATAGTGGAGAACACCGTCACGGTGCCATTTTGCAAAACTTGCCTGTTTTTTTGCTCTTTTTTTTAAAATTTTTTTAATGTGTATTTATTTTTTTTGGGGGGGAGACAGAGCACAAGTGGGGGCGGGGCAGAGACAGAGGCAGACACAGAATCCGAAACAGGCTCCGGGCTCTGAGCTGTCAGCATAGAGCCCAACACGGGGCTCGAACCCACGAGCCGTGAGATCATGACCTGAGCCGAAGCCAGATGTTCAACTGACTGAGCCACCCAGGCACCCCTCAACTTGCCCGTTTAAACATCAATCATGGGGCACCTGGGTGGCTCAGTCGGTTGAGCGTCCGACTTCAGCCCAGGTCATGATCTTGCAGTCAGCGAGTTCGAGCCCCGCGTCGGGCTCTGTGCTGACAGCTCAGAGCCTGGTGCCCGTTTCAGATTCTGTGTCTCCCTCTCTCTCTGACCCTCCCCTGTTCATGCTCTGTCTCTCTCTGTCTCAAAAATAAATAAACATAAAAAAAAAATTAAACATCAGTCATCCTGTAGGTACTCTTTGAGAAAGGCCTTGATGGGAAAGTGCACCGTTTAAAATATTAGGCTGAGCAAGGGATTTTGTGGAGGAAGCCCTCTCACAGGTCCTTACCAGGGAGAAGCAGTGGGGTGCACGGACCTTAACCCAGGCCGCCTGGGGCACCAGCGGCCCGATCCTGGGTCTCCCAGTGTTCACAGGGAAAAGCCCTTCTCCACACAACCAACATGAGGACGGAGACAGAAGAGGCAGGTGGGAGCACCCATCGTGGCCCCTGATGCAGAGCAGGTACTCGGCACGGACGGACGGAGGAAAACACTATCAGCCCTGGCTGTTTTTGTGGGGGTGTGGTGGGAGCCACGGAAGCTAAGCACTCCTTCTGGTTGGATTTTCTAGAAAATTCTGTCTCCATTTAGGATGCAAAGATCAAGGCTCATGTTCGTCTTCCTCCACAGGCTTGCTAAGAGGTGACCAGAGGGAGACCTTATGGGTCTGGTTTGTGAATGCTGAGTCTGCCCAACCCCCCACCCCTGAGACCCTCCTTCACTCCTTGTCCTCTGTGGACCGAGGAGAGAGCTCTGCCTTCTCTCGTGGGTCAACAACTAGCCTTGATATTTGCCACGTTTGTTTATCAATGCTTGCTGTGGAAAATCACGAAAAGCAGGTTGCTTTTCTGCAGAAAGGAGCCAAGGACCTGCTTGTAAGGCCTACTTCCTGGAATCCAGCCTTGGTGGGGACTTTCTAGGAGGAAGAGGCCAGGAGAGCCTGGAGGTCCCCGGGGTGGGTGCAGAGAGCCAGGCCTTCTGCGCCAGCTGCCGGGGCTCTCGGGATGGGAGGAGGCTGGCCTTCAGGAACATTCGACGAGTGTGTGTCCAAAGTGTCCCATCCAACAGGTTCCCACTCATTTGAAATAATTAGGCTGACATCTGGGGGTGATTTATAACCATAGTTTATTTGATGCACGGTAAAACTCCACGGTTTGGCAGGGTGATGAAGGCTGCCGAGGCCGAAATGTGAACGTGATACTGTTAAGCGGCAGGAAATGCGCCTATAAATCACATCGCACATCCCTGTGGGGATTTCAGGTGAATGTTCTCAAGTCGGCAGCGTTTTGGGCTCCAACACCAGTTTTATGAAGTGGTCACAGGGGGAAAAAAAAAAACTTGCAAAAACAAAACAGACTTTAAAAATTGGGAGGGGCAGGAAGAAAGGGGAACTTAATTGAGGGTCCCTGTCTCTGCACGTGCGAATTCCAATTGGGAACTGAAGCCAAAAGCAGAACATCTTGGGCAGATGTATTATAATAATAGCGGGGGGGGGGGGGGTGTTTATTGAGCATTTGCTGGGTACCTTTAAGATGCGTCTCGTTTGATTTTCTCAAGAGCGTAGTGGGGTAAGTTCCACGTTACAGGTGAGACAGCCAGAGTACAGAGAAACGACCTCATCCCCCAGGCTGCAGGGTTGTCCGGGGGAGAGGCGACAGGCATTCTGGGGCAGGCCGACTCACCCCCTCCGCTGGCTGGGTTGAGCAAGTGGATATAATATGAGGTCTGGTCCACAGGGCCCGAGAAACCAACATCCAGTCTTCTCCACCAATTTCCCAACGGGGCCTCAGGGTCAGCATCTGTAGGATGGGCATGATGATACTTACCACGTAGAGGTGTCACTGGGCTAACATATGACTTAATCCGACAAAAGCGTCCGCCTACCACAGTGCCGAGTGCCTAGTTGTCTCTCAAGGTTTGCCAGCTCTTCCTTTCTCCTTTTTTAAATTCCTACAGGGGCGCCTGGGTGGCTCAGTCGGTTGGGCGTCCGACTTCGGCTCGGGTCACGATCTCGCGGTCCGTGAGTTCGAGCCCCGCGTCGGGCTCTGGGCCGGCAGCTCAGAGCCTGGAGCCTGTTTCGGATTCTGTGTCTCCCTCTCTCTCTGCCCCTCCCCTGCACGCACTCTGTCTCTCTCTGTCTCAAAAATAAATAAATGTTAAAAAAATAAAAAAATAAATAAATTCCTACAGAAAGTGAGCTGAATCCCATGTGACCTGAGTCTGCTCTCAGCACCTCGGTGTTATCTTATGTATGAATGCTAGCTTCAACAGCGTCAGGAAGTGAGCAAATGCACAGGGCAGCGGGGGGGGGGGGGGGGGGGGGGTGAGTCTTTGACCAGTGTCCAGTTGGGCAGCAGGTGATGTTTGGACCTTTATACTGTGGTGGCCTAGGACAAGACTGATCAGTGACAAACGTTTACTTACCAACGCTTTTAAGTTTTCTGCAAGATCCTTCATTCAGGGGTCAGCCAAGGTGAATTACAATGGTTCTGCCATCTGGCCCCCATTTATGATCAGAAATCACCCCGAATGGGCAGCAAAAGGGGACTGGGGCGGGGGGGGTGCTTTGCTCAGTGCCTGAGCTACCGGAAGCCATGTGTGTACCCCTTAGTCCAGGGTTAGCGCAGCCAAGGAGCGTGAGTCCTGAATTGTGTCCCCAGCCTCTGTGAACCAGGCTGGGACACCCCGTTTCTTACAAGCCTGTGGTTTGGCCATGGAATGGTACATCCACTCTGTGGACGCCATCGGCATTCCACATTGCCATTGCCTGGGAACGGCCCCTGGGATTTAGTAGAGCACTCAAAGTAAAATTAACTCATAATTTATTAAATTAATACAAAGAACGTACGTGGTAAAAAAAAAAAGTCAAAAAATATGTAGAATGGGTATACAAGGAAAATTCTCTTTTGCATCAGGGGTGATCACCGTGAATTGCATTCATCCTCCCAGAAATAGACTATGCGTTACCAAGAGTGTGTTTGTCCCTTTGTGTGGTATGTGGGCACACCCCCTACTTCGTTATGTAATTAGCCATTTGTGGACCATTCTGCATCGCTGTGTAGATAATGACCTCATTTTTTTCATGACTGTGTAGTTCTCTTCTGAGTGGATGGATTATTATAGTAGTGAGTAACTCCTGTTCATTTATTCTATTTTTTGTTTTTTTACTTATTGAAAAAAAATTTTAATCTTTATTTGTTTTTGAGAGAGAGAGAGAGAGAGACTGAGTGTGAGCGGGGGAGGAACAGAGAGAGAGGGAGGCACAGAATCCGAAGCAGGCTTCAGGCTCTGAGCTGTCAGCACAGAGCCCGAAGGAGGGGCTCAAACTCAGGGACCGCGAGTTCATGACCTGAGAGGAAGTTGGATGCTTAACTGACTGAGCCACGCAGGTGCCCCAATACTTAGTGACTCCTGTTTAGATGAACATTCAGGTGGTTGCAGACTTTTCCCCGATAAAACTGAAGCTTCAGTAAACTTGCTTTTGGGTATTTTGCAAGAAGGTGTGAAAATGTCTGCAGAATCAAGACCAAAGCTCTACGCACTTTTAATTTCGATCGGATATCGCTGCATCGCCCTTTAGAAAGTTTGGGCACATTTAAGCCCTCGTACGCCAGTGTTTATTCCGCACACCCTTGCCAATACTTTTAAACTCTATGACAATTCTGATAGGTGAGCTGATCTCATTGAAATTTTAATTTAAATTGCTTGACCTGTTGGTGAGAATAAGAATGTGATGTCACGGAACAGTTTGCATTGTCCCTTATGTCAGTTGCCTGTCTGTATCCTTTGTACATTACAAACAGTCTCTCCTATTTTGCGGTTGTTGGTATGCAGATATTAAAATCAGGCTTTCTCAGGTTTATCAAACGTTTCCTTTGTAAGTTGTTCACGTTATGTCTCCCTCAGAAATGAGGCTTTTCCACGACAAGATGAGAAAATGCACTTTTCCCCATTTTATCCCATGCCTCTCTTCCAATTTTATTTTTTATAAGGTTTAAATCATTGATTTTGTTTTTCGAAAGCAGTGCCCCCCCCCCAAAGTGTGGCTCCCCAGGTGCAAGTGGGCCAAGGGAAACGAAGGAAGGCTCTAGAATTGCACTGTTCTTCAGAGGGCAGCAGGGTCCCTCCTTACCGTCCCCACAGAGAACAGCAGTGAGAGCATTCTTGGGGAGAGGGCTGGGGGTCTGCAGCAGACTCGGGGAGCTCTGTTCTGCCACCCTCCTTCCCACTGCCTCTGCTGAGGGTTTCTCCTGGGGAGTACTTGACTCCTCCCGTTTTTAAGGGTCTTCATTTGTTGGCTGGGTCACAAGAAACAGAGTTCACCAGTCATGGGAATCACCAAATCATGGGTCTTGACAAAAATACCGAGTGGGTGGGCAGGAAAGTGATGGGCCCTGGGATTAACCCCGAGCATCCTGGGGTGACTCCAATGTCTGTGGACATCGGGGCAGGTGGACCCTTGCAATGGGAAGAGGGAGGGCCTAGAGACCGCAGGCCGTGGGGCTTGGTGTCTGTCCCTCAGCAACCAGCAAGGGCGATCCAGGAAAAGCAAGCCTGACCTTGGAGGTAGATCTGGAAGATTCAGAGGCTATGGGCTCTGCCGTGAGCTCACAGAGAACGGGGGGCTGTTGGGGTGAGTGGCTCCAGGGTCACTCTTGGAAACCATGGAAACCAGCACCAGCTTCCACATTCACCTCTCACTAGCCCTGAGTCCCGGGCGATCCCCCAGATCCTTGAGCCTTGCTTTGAAGCCACCTGGAACCCACCTCCCAGCTTCTGCTCGGAAACACCATTGGGTCCTTGAGAGAATCAAAGGGAAGGCAGTTGTCGTGGCAAAGAGCAGGACTTCCCTCCATTTGGGGAGAGAGGGTAAAACCATATTTAGTGTCAGACTGTCTTTTAGGGTCATTGCAAGGTTACTGAGGGCTCAGTGTGTATATAGAAAGTACTCAGCGCCTGGTGTCTCTGATCCTTACTGGAGTGGCTGGTGTAGAAACCAGTGGTGTATAATAAAAGTCAGTGAGTGCATTACAGAGCAGTGAAGAAGGCCTGTGGGAGTTCTTAGAGGGTTTCTAATGCTTCTGGAAGGGTAAATGGAGATGGCCCAGAGGGGCATGGTTTTGAAGGATGAAAGGGAGGTTGCCCTGTGAGAGAGAGAGAGACAGACAGAGAGAGAGAGAGAGAACAATTCCCGGTGAGGTGACATCACAACCAGAGAGCTAAGTTTGTAGGGAGAACAAAGTGTGTGTGTGTGTGTGTGTGTGTGTGTGTGTGTGTGTGTGTGTATTTGGTGACACATGGTAGGAGGTAAGAGGAATCCCAAGCCTGGAACACCAAACCAGAGCCACAGGCCACTGTGATTTCGGGTGGGGCTGTGACGGAATACAGGGACAGAGGACACCAGGATACTCTAGTGCTCCCGGGCACCACAGCTCCGCCCGAGGTTGTGTTGTGCCAGAAGAGTGTTCCAAAGCCCGCCCTCTCCCTGTCCCTCCTTGTGCTCCCCGCCCTCCACAGACGAGCACAGTGCTTAAGAGCACAGCCTGCTAGACTCAACCCCAGACCCGTCACTGGAAGGAAGAGCCAGGCTTTATCAGGCCTGAACGAGGGGATCCCGGGGCCAGGTCCCTTCTGGAACTTTCCATCCTCTCCCATAAGGCGAGGAAAGCTGGGCTTTCACAAACAGTATCTTCCCTAATCCAGATGCTTCCCCTTGCCTCCACCGGCATTTAAATAATGCAGCTTTGGCGGGAGGTGGGGTGGGTGGTGGAAACTTCCGGAATCTCTGTACCCCCTGCATGCTGGTGCCACCTCATAACGATCTGGGTTGGCTCAAAAGAAGGAAACTTGGTTCCAAATGTATGAGTTCATTTTTATGTTCTACTGAGAAAATTTATTCAGTGTGATGCTCAGTAGCGAGTGCCGTAAAACACCTTAATCCCTGGTTGAAGAAAGGTAATACCTTGACAGATGTGTGCCTCCTACTTTCCTCCCGGCCATGTTTCAACAACAAACCTTTATTTCTGCTTCTCGGCTGTAGCAGGGAAGAGAAAAAAATGAGGGGCAATAAAGCAGTCAGAAATCTCAGGAGCCAGGCGGCGATGCAATCGTAATGACAGATTTTTAATGTGGCGGGAGAGATTGACAGGGAAATGTCTTCGGAGCAAACGCTCGCCAGATGGAATTGCAAACGGTTTATTGGAGTAGAGAGGTACACTGAACCGAGGAGAGAGCGGGTATAAGGTGGTCTTTCTGGCTGCTGCAAGTAAACACATCAGAGAGAGGGACAGGGAGAAGAGAGAGAACAATAAATAAATACATACGCATGGAGAGGGGGAACGAGGCGTTGAGATGGACCTGGTGGGAAAGAGATTGGCCTGTCCTTGCTTTGCAGCTGAGTGTAGGGTCCCTCCAAAGGAGAAGCAAGGAGGGTGCCCCATCTGAGGGCGGGAAGCCCCGGATTCAAAGCCAGGGCTGGTTAAACTGTTAAGAGTTCTATCGAATCTTGAGGCTCAGTTTTGCTGGAACGTCGAGTCTGCCCGATGGTGGAGATGCTGATTTGTGTTCTGCAAACATTTTTGGCATCTATTGTGTACCGGGTCCTGGGCCAAGCACTCTAGACAGGGGAAGACAGGTCTGTTCGAATGGGGTTCAGAGGGATACGCGTGCGCAGCATCGATGAACTGATCTCTGTGCAAAAAGATAAATTATTTATGATTAGAATACCAAGTGTGAGTGTATAAATATAGGTGTTTACCTAGTCATCTGGTCATCCATACCATCCATCCATCTATCCATCTATGCCTTTTTCCTTCCTTTTACAATCAGTATCCAGCATATGACTCAAAATTCATTCAAAGCGGTTAAAAATGGTAGCATCCTCCAATTTAAAAATCAACAAAAGCATACGATACGACTTAAAATAGGAAGAGCGAGAAAACCATTTTATAAGATTTTGCGAAACAATCGGATATTAATAATACGTTTGAGTCCAAACAGTAGTACATGTGAGGGCCCCATATGTTTAAGTCTAGATAGCTGTGACAGAAAACGATGACTAAAGGAAAAAAATAAAATTGATTAGTAGGAAGTCCTGAAGACCACGTCAATGGTGCCAAGGATCAGACATCTTGGCTCAGGTTCAGGGATTCCAACATGGTCATGAAGCAGCTCTCACCTTGAGCAAACCACTTCTCTTTTCTGGCCTCAGTTTCCCCAGGATGTAAAATCAGGTGTGGTGGAGTGAATGAAGACACCACAACCAACAGAGGACACGATCCCCCACTTTCTTCTGCTGCTAACGTTTTAGGGCACTAGGCGCGGGCTTCTGCCGGTAGATATTCTCAAGGCCGATAATAATTTGAAAGCGACAAAGCAATGGAAAGGTGGGCGTATGCGGAATGTTCTTTTATAACAAATAATACAATAAAAATACTTTTTAAAAAAATCATCCGTGACAGACGAACTCATCTTCTCTATAGAAAAATCTAATCAGATGCAAAGACGCCTCTTTCCAGCACCCAGAGCTACAACTCTTCTTGTCCTCGGAAACAAACAAATTGAGACTCCGTGTTCCCAGGGATGGCGAGTCAAGTTGAGACCTGCTGTCAGAGGCCCCGCGGAAAATGTAGATCCGTAAGATTTCATGCCAGACGTTGAGTGCCAGACATCTTGCAGTGGGGAGGGGAGAGGGCGGGCAATTAAAATCGTGGTTAAATGGAAGGACGGAATGGGAGAAAATCCAATCACGCTCCCAGCCACCCAGACAGCATTCTTCTCTGACACGTTTGCGATACTGATCTCAGCCCAGAGCAAAGTCCAGGATGAGAAGCAGAGCGAAGTGAGCCCCGTGGGGTCGCGGGATCAGGACTAGTGGGGTGCAAATGGCATTCTTGATCACTTTGCATGTGACTCTATTTTCCAGCTCCACAGAGTGTTGGAGGGCTTTAGCGTCTGAAGATAAATAAAATAGAAATAACCAACTCAGCATGGGGAGGAAAGTTGTATCTGTGCCGTGTACATCTGGCACGTTTTCCCTTCACGTTTCATCCTGCCCGGTCTTACGGTGTCCGAGGAAATAGCCCGAAGCCTCTCCTGATCTGCTTATCCAGTGTTGTTTTTTTGTTAATTTTTTTTTCACTTTCGTCTTAAGACAAAATGGCCACATAAACAAACAAATTGTTTTTCGTAGACGATTGATCTTTGGAGCTCCCATATTGTTCTGTTGAAATTTCTTAAACGATGAAAATCCTGTTTGGTGTGAGAAGGCGGCTGAGTAAGGACATTTTGGTCCCCAAACTAAGCAAGGGGAAGGCTGTGGAAGACCGACAAAACAGACAGCTGGATTTTTGGAATATGGGCAACGGAGTCTTTGGGTTGGGTAGAAAGCGAAAGCAAAAAGAAGGGAAAAAAGGCAATGTAATGACTTCTGTAAAAAAATTTTTTAAATGTTTATTTATTTTTGGCAGAGAGAGAGAGAGACAGAGCATGAGCAGGGGAGGGGCAGAGAGAGGGAGACACAGAATCCAAAGCAGGCTCCAGGCTCCGAGCTGTCGGCACAGAGCCCGACGCGGGGCTCAAACTCACAGACCGTGAGATCATGACCTGAGCCGAAGTCGGATGCTCAACCGACTGAGCCACCCAGGCGCCCCTGTAATGACTTCTTGATCTCATTTTGTACCACGTCTCCAAATTTATGATGAGACTTTTGAATTGAAAACCAACTCTAACAAGCCATTTCCCTGCCCCACCCCACCCTCCCCCTGCCACGAGAAAAGGACCGTGACTCAGTGTTGATGGTTTGTCCGGACTCTGCCCCATTTCTGAGATGTGGCCACAGCTTAGCCATTTGGGTGGTCAGAGCCTCAAGGCGCTTGCCCAGAAACTGGGTGCAAACACGGACATGCCAAGATCCACGGGGAGGGCAGGTGCACGTGGATGGAGTCTGCAAACCGTCAAGTGCCCTGAGTTATAGCCTAAGAATTATCCCAGTATCATGGGCAACCGGGAGGACGCTTTCTAAATTGCTGCTTTCCAGGTAACCCACCTTACTCATTTCTACAACACCTTGCTTCCTATGGGGCTTGGGCAGTGCTGGTTCAGAAACGAAATATCTCAGTCATCAGTGCAGCTATTTTCTGCCGGTTCTCACGTTCCCTCTGTCTGTACGCAGGACCCAGGAGCTGCGTCTACTCTAGGAGGACATAGCAAGTCCATCCGACTTTGTTCTGCTTTTGTTTGAAAGCAGAGTCTCTCCCGGAATGGCTCGTCATTTCTGGCGGTAGTTTTTCTCCTCTCGCTGCTCTCCATCGTCTTGAGACGGGAGCACCCTGGAAACATGGTAAGGTGGAGTCGAGCGGGGCTCGGGTCCTGCTCTACCTTGGAGCAAGTCTCCTCACCCCAGGGGGTTTCAGTTTCCTCCAGCACAGCTGGAGCTAATTTCCAGGACCCTCTCCTTCTAGAGCCTACGACTGAACCCTTCTGTGTTATGAAAACCAAAATTTGGACAATGAGCCAGCGCCCATTTTATTTTATTGCTCCTAGTTACTAAGAAATCAAATCCTGAGGGGCACTTGGGTGGCTCAAGTCGGTTGAGCATCCGGCTTCGGCTCAGGTCATGATCTCGCAGCTCATGGGTTCGAGCCCCGCGTCGGGCTCTGTGCTGACAGCTCAGAGCCGGGAGCCTGCTTCGAATTCTGTGTCTCCCTCTCTCTCTGCCCCTCCCCTGCTCATCCTCTGTCTCTCTCTGTCTCAAAAATAAATAAACATTACAATTTTTTTTTTTTAAAAGAAATCAAATCTTGAGGCTGCTGCATGGCAAAAAGCCACTGAGTTTGTCTTTTTTAATGGAACTGATAGCTAAGCATGAACCTGCTATGGGACTCAGTAGTCTCTATGTATTTATTTTTTCATTTTACAACAACAAATGCAAACATTTTAGAAATAAATCTGGAGATGTTGCCACATAGAAATTGGTGTATATCCTTCTAATATTTTAGAAAAGCATACATATGAATATTTTTGCTTCTTTGCTTATTTATACAAATGGCTTCACACTGGGTGCAGTGTCGTATAATCATTTTCACTTCTTATAACAGGTTTTTTTTTCTTCCACATCATTAAATGCACTTCTACAACATAATGCTTAGTTATGTATTTCCGATTTGCCCAATTAGAATGTAAGCTCTGTGGACACAGGGGTGTGTTGCCTTTAACACCGTTGCATCCTTCAGAACAGTGCCTGGAGCATAGGAGAACCCCAAATGAATAATCTGAGTAAATGAATTCACAATTGTCCATCTTGTGCCTATATCATAACTTGTTCCGTTTAGATCTCCTTGCATTATTTTTTAATTTTTTTTAAAAGTTCATTTGTTTGTTTTGAGAGAGAGAGCAAGCGTGAGCAGGGGAGGGGCAGAGAGGGAGGGGGGGGAAGAGAGAATCCCAAGCAGGCTCTGTGCTGATAGCGGGGAGCCCAACGTGGGGCTCGATCCCAAGAACCGTGAGATCATGACCTGAGCTGAAATCAAGAGCTGGATGCTTAACAGACTGACTCACTCAGGCAACCCGCTCCTCGTATTATAATTAGAGACCCATGAGATTGGGATCTGGTCCACTGTGTTTACTGCTGGGGCCTCAGAACTTGGAATAAGGCCTGGCGTTAAATAATTGCTCAATAAATGCTACCCAGCGGATGACCACAGTCTCCCAGCACTGGATGTCTTTGGTTCCAATATTTTACCATTATAAACAACAATGAGATGAACATCTTTGTAGCTAAATATGTGTGAACATCCCCGATTTTTAAAGAATAAATTCCAGGGCAATATAATTGGTGGGTTAATGGGTGGGCATATGTTAGTGAAGTTTTGAGATTTGCTTCCCAGAAAAGTGATGTTTGTTTGTTTGTTTGTTTGTGCCAATCTACATTTGACCAATGCTATAGAGAGCCCCTCTTTTCCTGATGCCTCAGCGCCAGAGAGGTCAAGTTTTTAAACCTTATTAATTTGATAGATGAACAGTCATATCTCCTTGATATCGTCTTACATTTCTTTGACTATAAAAAGATTTAATATTTTCTATGTTATTTTAGTGTTTGCTCCTTCATTTGTTTATTTTTACTTGGTTGGTTTTTTTCTCAGTAACTAAATTAAAATACAGCTTTTAGGACTACTTGGCAAGTCATAAGC